>NC_056702.1:26027785-26041408 GCF_018831695.1 Puntigrus tetrazona | reverse complement strand
GGCAGCAGGTCGGTGTAGTCGTGGCTGAGAGTGTTAAGGCGCGGCGGACTTTAGAAATCCACAGGTCTTCCCCACAAGAGGTTCGAATCCTGCCACCACGAAGTTGCGACCAATTGCATCTTCCACGGCTTTGCTCTCTCACACACAATTCCTGTTTGTTTAGGAATAACAACGCTTGTTGATACGCAGGTATCAAGTTGAGGTGAGTCTCAGCCCGGTAGCCCAGTCGGTAGAGGCATCAGACTTTTTAATCTGAGGGTCCAGGAGTTCAAGTCCCCTATTCGGGCGCGAGAACAATCTTATTGATGGCGGCCTCTGAGATCCTCAGGTAAAGCACACCTGAGCCAGCTCGTTGGAAAAGAGTGCTCAGCAGAAGTCAACTGAGTGAGTCTCAGTTCTCCTAGTTGGTTACGCTGTTCCTCCTGCTGCAGGACATTGCATCTTCTAAACATTGGCTCATCTTATTCCTCAAGATTGTTCTTTAAAAATTTGCAAAGAAGATTGCACATTTTTTCAAAAGACTCACAGCTTTCAAAGAAAACTCTTTCAAGTGAGGATAGCCCTGTCAATCTGTCTTAAATCCCAAATAATAAGAACCAGTTAATTAAGTAACTCAAATTAGTTCAAATTGGATTTACCATTTTGGCATAAGTAAGAATAGCAGCTACATATGGTACATGGAGTTACATGTTTCTTCCTGCTCAGTGTGATTTGGATGTATTTTTTGAATTTTACCAGGTTTCCATGTAGTTCTTAGCCATTTTTCTTCCTTACGTGATTTGGGCGTGTATGCATGGGACTCGATCACATGACAGGAAACAGGAAAAACAGTATAAAAGAGGCAGCATGGCAAGCAAACAGCCTTTCACTTCTACAAATCTGCTGGCGTATCCTGCCATTTCTGGACTGTAGTGTTTTATTCGGATTATCTTTGTAGATCCAAGCACTTGGAACATCACTTGGATTGCGTTATGCACGGCTGGAAAACGCGGTGCGGTGCTGAAACCCCAGTGGGACCCCTCTCTACTCTGTGTTGCAGTAGTCGTATTTAGAGTAAGTTAAGGCGATGGACCAGAAATCCATTAGGGTCTCGGCGCGAGATTCGGATCCTGCGACTCACGCTTTCACGTTTATACCGCTGCATTGCGCAAACAAGTCAGCGGGACTTCTTTTTGAATCCCTGGACTGTAGCCGCGCCCGTCATCTTCTGGTGGTCAGTACCCTGCGTTGTGTACGCAACAACCTCCCGCTTCAATCCGGCTCCCGCCGTCTTTTGCCCTCAGACTCCTATTTGCCACTCTCACCCTTCAGCTGGACATTGTAATACAGGCGTTCGCTGGCGATCTATTCTGCTTTCTTCCTGGGTAGTCAACGGACCTGGAGGGCAGCAGGTCGGAGTGAGTCGTGGCCGAGAGGTGTTGGCGCGATGGACTTTGAAATCCATTGGCCCCTCCCACGCGGGTTCGAACCCTGCCGACTACGCAGCTGCGCACTAATTGCATCTTTCCACGGTCACTTTGCTCTCTTCCACAATTCCTGTTTTGCAGGCTGCTGCTAACGGCGCTTTTGTTGTCTTGAGGATCAAGTTGAGTGGTCACAGGCCAGGTAGTCAGCAGGTCGTTAGAGCATCAGACTTTTTAATCTGGAGGGTCAGGGGTTCAAGTGCCTGGCTTTGGGCGAAAGGCAGTCTTATCAATGGCGGCCTCCTGCTGCAGGGCCAGCATCTTCTAAACAATGCTTCCTCATCTTATTACTCAGATTGTTCTAAAGAAACGTGAAAGACGCACATTTTGAAAAGACTCAAAACTTACAAAATGGCTCTTTAAAGTGAGGATAGCCCCACATCTCTCTCTTAAATGCCAATAGAATAAGAACCAGTTAATTTAACCGATGGGTTACTTCTAAATTAGTTTGTCCTCTGACCCGAAACTTGACCCTAGCTAGGAGTTACATGGTGTGAGTGGTTAGTCTTCTCTGGGCTCTATTTTAGACTGCACCAGAATCTTTTTTGGCAGCAGTCAGTCAAAAAAACGCTTTCAGAATTACTTAGATTGGTTGCCGCCATGCCCCATGCTGGGCTACTTTTTCAGCCTGCTTTGTCCTCAATGTGAAGCCTGATCTCCGTAGTATTGGCAGAGTGTTCGCCTGCATGCAGAAGAGAAAGGGCTGTGTTATTTTTTTCTTTCTTTCTCCTCCTCTCTGCCTCTCGGACCAATGCTTCCAGCCCTTCTCACCACTGAGGCTCAGTGGCGTTGCCGTGATCGTGTAGTGCGTTTAGTACTCTGCGTTGTGGCGCAGCTTAACCCGGTTCGAATCCGGGTCACGGCAGAGCTTTTGCCAGCAGGCAACGATCTTCTCTCCATGTTTTTGCCACCTCATCCGGTGCTGGTGCGAACCTTGCCACTCACGGATGGCGGTTGCCCGCTTTGACTTTAGTATTTGGTGCCGATAATTGTACCTTCCACGGTCTTTGCTCTCTCTTCCGCAATTCCGTTTTTGCAGGCTTCACCTCGGCGCTTTGTGGATACGTTATATTCTAACAAGTAACAAGCCGTGAGATTGAGCCGGAGCCTGGATAGCTCAGTCGGTAGAGCATCAGACTTTTAATCTGAGGGTCAGGGTTCAAGTCCTGTTCGGGCGCGAGGCAATCCTATTGATGGCGGCCTCCATATCCCTAGCTCGGCACACCCGAGTCAGCTCGTTGGGGAAAGAGTGCTCATGAAGTCAACTGAGTGAGTCTCAGTTCTCCTAGTTGGTACCGCTGTTCCTCCTGCTGCAGGGCCAGCATCTTCTAAACATTGCTTTCATCTTATTCCTCAAGATTGTTCTTAAAAATTTTTTAAAGAAGAATGCACATTTTTCAAAAAGACTCACAGCTTTCCAAATAACTCTTTCAAGTGAGGATAGCCCCACACCTGTCTTAAATCCCAAATAATAAGAACCAGTTAATTAAGTAACTGGGTTAGTTCAAATTGGTCGTCACATTTTGGCATAGTAAGAACAGCAGCTACATGTAGTACATAGGGTTACATGTTTTAACCTGCTCAGTGTGATTTGATGTATTTTTGAATTTTACCAGGTTTCCATGTGGTCTTGGCCATTTTCTTCCTCTTACGCATTTGGACGTGTGTACATGTGACTGATCACATGACAGGAAACAGGAAAAACGGTATAAAAGAGGCAGCATGGCAAGCAAACAGCCTTTCACTTTACAAATCTGCTGGCGATCACCATTTCTGGACTGTGGTGTTTTATTCGACTTATCTTTGTAGATTCAAGCACTTGGAACATCACTTGATTGCATTATACACGGCTGAAACGCGTGCGATGCTGTGGAAACCCCAGTGGGACCCCTCTCTACTCGGTGTTGCAGTAGTCGTGGCCGAGTGGTTAAGGCGATGGACTAGAAATCCATTGGGGTCTCCCGCCGCAGGTTCGAATCCTGCCGACTACGCTTTTTGCGTTCCGCCCGCTGCATTGCATAAACAAGTCGCGGGACTTTTTTTGAATCCCTTTGACTGTAGCATCGTCATCTTCAGTGGTCAGTACCCTGCGTTAGGGCGCAGCAACCCCGCTTCCAATCCGGTCTCGCCGTCTTTTGCCTCAGACTCCTATTTGCCACCTCACCCTTCAGCTGGACATTGTGTCTGAAGCTCGCTGGCGGTCTATTCTGCTTTCTTCCTGCAGTCAACGGACCTGGAGGGCAGCAGGTCGGTGTAGTCGTGGGCCGAGAGGTTAAGGCGATGGACTTGAAATCCATTGGGGTCTCTCCGCCGCAGGTTCGAACCCCTGCCGACTCACGATTTGCGCACCAATTGCATCTTCCACAGTCTTTGCTCTCTCTTCCACAATTCCTGTTTTGCAGGCTGCACAACGGCGCTTTGTTGATACGAGTATCAAGTTGGTGGTCTGAGCCCAGGTAGCTCAGTCGGTAGAGCATCAGACTTTTAATCTGAGGGTCCAGGGTTCAAGTGCCTGTTTGGGCGAAAGGCAGTCCTATCAATGGCGGCCTCCTGCTGCAGGGCCAGCATCTTCTAAACAATGCTCTCATCTTATTACTCAAGATTGTTCTTAAAGAAACGTGAAAAGAACGCCATGCATTTTTGAAAAGACTCAAAACTTACAAAATAGCTCTTTAAAGTGAGGATAGCCCCACATCTCTCTTAAATGCCAATGAATAAGAACCAGTTAATTCAGCAAATGGGTTACTTCAAATTGGTTGTCTCTGAGCCCAAACGGCCCTAGCTAGGGTTACATGGTGTAGTGGTTAGCCCTCTGGACTCTGTTTTAGACCCTGTATGAAGAATCTTTTGGCAGCAGTCAGTCAAAAACGCTTTCAGGGGTGCTTAGATTGGTTGCCGCCATGCGCAGGCTGTCTCTGTAGGGAAGTGAGCTTAAAAGAGCGGACCCAAGCTTGGAGAATGCGGGCATCGATCCCACTACCTCTCGCATGCTAAGCGAGCGCTCTACCATTTGAGCTAATTCCCTTGCTTGGCTACAGACATGTCCAAACATTGCCTTCGCAGAGCGACGTCTATTTTTAAGGGGGCTTGAATCTGTGAATTGAAGCAAATGAAGTTGGTGAATTAACCGAGATATTGTGCTTTAGTTTAAGGGGTACTGAGGCTTACTACGAAGCTGTTTTGCCACCCAGGATCGCTAGCAACCATCAAGTTTTCGGTCAACTGGGCCGAGAAGCGCAAAAGTGCAGTCATGTGGGACTCCAGGCTCAGCACTGAAAACCCCATCCACTTTTCAGCCTGCTTTGTCCTCAATGTGAAGCCTGATCTCCGTAGTCGCGTGGCAGAGTGTTCGCCTGCATGCAGAAGAGAAAGGGCTGTGTTATTTTTTTCTTTTCTCCTCCTCTCTGCCCCGGACCAATGCTTCCAGCCCTTCTCACCACTGAGGCTCAGTGGCGTGCCGTGATCGTATAGTGGTTAGTACTCTGCGTTGTGGCCGCAGCAACCCCGGTTCGAATCCGGGTCACGGCAGGCTTTTGCCAACAGGCAACGATCTTCTCTCCCATGTTTTTTTGCCACCTCATCCGGTGCTGGTGCGAACCTTGCCAACTACGGATGGCGATTGCCCTTTGACTTTAGTATTTGGTGCCGATAATTGTACCTTCCACGGTCTTTGCTCTCTCTTCCGCAATTCCGTTTTTGCAGGCTTCACCTCGGCGCTTTGTGGATACGTTATATACTAACAAGTAACAAGCCGGCAGATTGAGCCGGAGCCTGGATAGCTCAGTCGGTAGAGCATCAGACTTTTAATCTGAGGGTCCAGGGTTCAAGTCCCTGTTCGGGCGCGAGGCAATCCTATTGATGGCGGCCTCCATATCCCTAGCTCGGCACACCCGAGTCAGCTCGTTGGGAAAGAGTGCTCATGAAGTCAACTGAGTGAGTCTCAGTTCTCCTAGTTGGTACCGCTGTTCCTCCTGCTGCAGGGCCAGCATCTTCTAAACATTGCTTTCATCTTATTCTCAAGATTGTTCTTAAAAAAATTTTTTAAGAAGAATGCACATTTTTCAAAAGACTCACAGCTTTCCAAATAACTCTTTCAAGTGAGGATAGCCCCACACCTGTCTTAAATCCCAAATAATAAGAACCAGTTAATTAAGTAACTGGGTTAGTTCAAATTGGTCGTCACATTTTGGCATAGTAAGAACAGCAGCTACATGTAGTACATAGGGTTACATGTTTTAACCTGCCTCAGTGTGATTTGATGTATTTTTGAATTTTACCAGGTTTCCATGTGGTCTTGGCCATTTTCTTCCTCTTACGCATTTGGGCGTGTGTACATGTGACTGATCACATGACAGGAAACAGGAAAAACGGTATAAAAGAGGCAGCATGGCAAGCAAACAGCCTTTCACTTTACAAATCTGCTGGCGATCACCATTTCTGGACTGTGGTGTTTTATTCGACTTATCTTTGTAGATTCAAGCACTTGGAACATCACTTGGATTGCATTATACACGGCTGAAACGTGCGGTGCTATGGAAACCCCCAGTGGGACCCTCTACTCGGTGTTGCAGTAGTCGTGGCCGAGTGGTTAAGGCGATGGACTAGAAATCCATTGGGGTCTCCGCGCAGGTTCGAATCCTGCCGACTACGCTTTTGCGTTCCGCCCGCTGCATTGCATAAACAAGTCGCGGGACTTTTTTGAATCCCTTGGACTGTAGCACGCCGTCATCTTCAGTGGTCAGTACCCTGCGCTGTGGCCGCAGCAACCCCGCTTCAATCCGGTCTCGCCGTCTTTTGCCCTCAGACTCCTATTTGCCACCTCACCCTTCAGCTGGACATTGTGTCTGAAGCTCGCTGGCGGTCTATTCTGCTTTCTTCCTGCAGTCAACGGACCTGGAGGGCAGCAGGTCGGTGTAGTCGTGGCCGAGAGGTTAAGGCGATGGACTTGAAATCCATTGGGGTCTCCCGCCAGCAGGTTCGAACCCTGCCGACTACGAGTTGCGACCAATTGCATCTTCCACGGTCTTTGCTCTCTCTTCACACTTCCTGTTTTGCAGGCTGCACAACGGCGCTTTGTTGATACGAGTATCAAGTTGGTGGTCTGAGCCCGGGTAGCTCAGTCGGTAGAGCATCAGAATTTTAATCTGAGGGTCCAGGGTTCAAGTGCCTGTTTGGGCGAAAGGCAGTCCTATGGATGGCGGCCTCCTGCTGCAGGGCCAGCATCTTCTAAACAATGCTCTCATCTTATTACTCAAGATTGTTCTTAAAGAAACGTGAAAAGAACGCGCATTTTTGAAAAGACTCAAAACTTACAAAATAGCTCTTTAAAGTGAGGATAGCCCCACATCTCTCTTAAATGCCAAAGAATAAGAACCAGTTAATTCAGCAAATGGGTTACTTCAAATTGGTTGTCTCTGAGCCCAAACGGCCCTAGCTAGGGTTACATGGTGTAGTGGTTAGCCCTCTGGACTCTGTTTTAGACCCTGTATGAAGAATCTTTTGGCAGCAGTCAGTCAAAAACGCGCTTTCAGGGGGTGCTTAGATTGGTTGCCGTCATGCGCAGGCTGTCTCTGTAGGGAAGTGAGCTTAAAAGAGCGGACCCAAGCTTGGAGAATGCGGGCATCGATCCCACTACCTCTCGCATGCTAAGCGCAGCGCCTACCATTTGAGCTAATTCCTTTGCTTGGCTACAGACATGTCCAAACATTGCCTTCGCAGAGAGCGACGTCTATTTTTAAGGGGCTTGAATCTGTGAATTGAAGCAAATGAAGTTGGTGAATTAACCGAGATATTGTGCTTTAGTTTAAGGGGTACTGAGGCTTACTACCGAAGCTGTTTTGCCACCCAGGATCGCTAGCAACCATCAAGTTTTCGGTCAACTGGGCCGAGAAGCGGCAAAAGTGCAGTCATGTGGGACTCCAGGCTCAGCACTGAAAAACCCCCATCCACTTTTCAGCCTGCTTTGTCCTCAATGTGAAGCCTGATCTCCGTAGTCGTGGCAGAGTGTTCGCCTGCATGCAGAAGAGAAAGGGCTGTGTTTTTTTTTTCTTTCTCCTCCTCTCTGCCCCGACCAATGCTTCCAGCCCTTCTCACCACAGAGGCTCAGTGGCGTGCCGTGATCGTATAGTGGTTAGTACTCTGCGTTGTGGCGCAGCCCCGGTTCGAACCGGGTCACGGCAGGCTTTTGCCAACAGGCAACGATCTTCTCTCCATGTTTTTTTGCCACCTCATCCGGTGCTGGTGCGAACCTTGCCAACTACGGATGGCGATTGCCCTTTGACTTTAGTATTTGGTGCCGATAATTGTACCTTCCACGGTCTTTGCTCTCTCTTCCGCAATTCCGTTTTTGCAGGCTTCACCTCGGCGCTTTGTGGATACGTTATATTCTAACAAGTAACAAGCCGGCAGATTGAGCCGGAGCCTGGATAGCTCAGTCGGTAGAGCATCAGACTTTTAATCTGAGGGTCCAGGGTTCAAGTCCTGTTCGGGCGCGAGGCAATCCTATTGATGGCGGCTCCATATCCCTAGCTCGGCACACCCGAGTCAGCTCGTTGGGAAAGAGTGCTCATGAAGTCAACTGAGTGAGTCTCAGTTCTCCTAGTTGGTACCGCTGTTCCTCCTGCTGCAGGGCCAGCATCTTCTAAACATTGCTTTCATCTTATTCCTCAAGATTGTTCTTAAAAAATTTTTTAAGAAGAATGCACATTTTTCAAAAGACTCACAGCTTTCCAAATAACTCTTTCAAGTGAGGATAGCCCCACACCTGTCTTAAATCCCAAATAATAAGAACCAGTTAATTAAGTAACTGGGTTAGTTCAAATTGGTCGTCACATTTTGGCATAGTAAGAACAGCAGCTACATGTAGTACATAGGGTTACATGTTTTAACCTGCTCAGTGTGATTTGATGTATTTTTGAATTTTACCAGGTTTCCATGTGGTCTTGGCCATTTTCTTCCTCTTACGCATTTGGACGTGTGTACATGTGACTGATCACATGACAGAAACAGGAAAAACGGTATAAAAGAGGCAGCATGGCAAGCAAACAGCCTTTCACTTTACAAATCTGCTGGCGATCACCATTTCTGGACTGTGGTGTTTTATTCGGACTTATCTTTGTAGATTCAAGCACTTGGAACATCACTTGGATTGCATTATACACGGCTGGAAACGTGCGGTGCTATGGAAACCGCCCCCAGTGGGACCCTCTCTACTCGGTGTTGCAGTAGTCGTGGCCGAGTGGTTAAGGCGATGGACTAGAAATCCATTGGGGTCTCCCGCGCAGGTTCGAATCCTGCCGACTACGCTTTGCGTTCCGCCCGCTGCATTGCATAAACAAGTCGCGGACTTTTTGAATCCCTTGGACTGTAGCACGCCGTCATCTTCAGTGGTCAGTACCCTGCGTTGTGGCCGCAGCAACCCCGCTTCAATCCGGTCTCGCCGTCTTTTGCCCTCAGACTCCTATTTGCCACCTCACCCTTCAGCTGGACATTGTGTCTGAAGCTCGCTGGCGGTCTATTCTGCTTTCTTACTGCAGTCAACGGACCTGGAGGGCAGCAGGTCGGTGTAGTCGTGGCCGAGAGGTTAAGGCGATGGACTTGAAATCCATTGGGGTCTCCCGCGCAGGTTCGAACCCTGCCGACTACGAGTTGCGACCAATTGCATCTTCCACGGTCTTTGCTCTCTTTCCACAATTCCTGTTTTGCAGGCTGCACAACGGCGCTTTGTTGATACGAGTATCAAGATGGTGGTCTGAGCCCGGCTAGCTCAGTCGGTAGAGCATCAAATTTTTAATCTGAGGGTCCAGGGTTCAAGTGCCTGTTTGGGCGAAAGGCAGTCCTATCAATGGCGGCCTCCTGCTGCAGGGCCAGCATCTTCTAAACAATGCTCTCATCTTATTACTCAAGATTGTTCTTAAAGAAACGTGAAAAGAACGCGCATTTTGAAAAGACTCAAAACTTACAAAATAGCTCTTTAAAGTGAGGATAGCCCCACATCTCTCTTAAATGCCAATGAATAAGAACCAGTTAATTCAGCAAATGGGTTACTTCAAATTGGTTGTCTCTGAGCCGAAACGGCCCTAGCTAGGGTTACATGGTGTAGTGGTTAGCCCTCTGGACTCTGTTTTAGACCCTGTATGAAGAATCTTTTGGCAGCAGTCAGTCAAAAACGCTTTCAGGGGTGCTTAGATTGGTTGCCGTCATGCGCAGGCTGTCTCTGTAAGGAAGTGAGCTTAAAAGAGCGGACCCAAGCTTGGAGAATGCGGGCATCGATCCCACTACCTCTCGCATGCTAAGCGAGCGCTCTACCATTTGAGCTAATTCCCCTTGCTTGGCTACAGACATGTCCAAATACATTGCCTTCGCAGAGCGACGCCTATTTTTAAGGGGCTTGAATCTGTGAATTGAAGCAAATGAAGTTGGTGAATTAACCGAGATATTGTGCTTTAGTTTAAGGGTACTGAGGCTTACTACCGAAGCTGTTTTGCCACCCAGGATCGCTAGCAACCATCAAGTTTTCGGTCAACTGGGCGAGAAGCGCCAAAGTGCAGTCATGTGGGACTCCAGGCTCAGCACTGAAAAACCCCCATCCACTTTTCAGCCTGCTTTGTCCTCAATGTGAAGCCTGATCTCCGTAGTCGTGGCAGAGTGTTCGCCTGCATGCAGAAGAGAAAGGGCTGTGTTATTTTTTTTTCTTTCTCCTCCTCTCTGCCCCGGACCAATGCTTCCAGCCCTTCTCACCACTGAGGCTCGTGGCGTGCCGTGATCGTATAGTGGTTAGTACTCTGCGTTGTGGCCGCAGCAACCCCGGTTCGAATCCGGGTCACGGCAGGCTTTTGCCAACAGGCAACAATCTTCTCTCCCATGTTTTTTTGCCACCTCATCCGGTGCTGGTGCGAACCTTGCCAACTACGGATGGCGATTGCCCTTTGACTTTAGTATTTGGTGCCGATAATTGTACCTTCCACGGTCTTTGCTCTCTCTTCCGCAATTCCGTTTTGCAGGCTTCACCTCGGGCGCTTTGTGGATACGTTATATACTAACAAGTAACAAGCCGGCAGATTGAGCCGGAGCCTGGATAGCTCAGTCGGTAGAGCATCAGACTTTTAATCTGAGGGTCCAGGGTTCAAGTCCCTGTTCGGGCGCGAGGCAATCCTATTGATGGCGGCCTCCATATCCCTAGCTCGGCACACCCGAGTCAGCTCGTTGGGAAAGAGTGCTCATGAAGTCAACTGAGTGAGTCTCAGTTCTCCTAGTTGGTACCGCTGTTCCTCCTGCTGCAGGGCCAGCATCTTCTAAACATTGCTTTCATCTTATTCCTCAAGATTGTTCTTAAAAAATTTTTAAGAAGAATGCACATTTTTCAAAAGACTCACAGCTTTCCAAATAACTTTTTCAAGTGAGGATAGCCCCACACCTGTCTTAAATCCCAAATAATAAGAACCAGTTAATTAAGTAACTGGGTTAGTTCAAATTGGTCGTCACATTTTGGCATAGTAAGAACAGCAGCTACATGTAGTATATAGGGTTACATGTTTTCACCTGCTCAGTGTGATTTGATGTATTTTTGAATTTTACCAGGTTTCCATGTGGTCTTGGCCATTTTCTTCCTCTTACGCATTTGGGCGTGTGTACATGTGACTGATCACATGACAGGAAAAACACTTGAAAATTGGTATAAAAGAGGCAGCATGGCAAGCAAACAGCCTTTCACTTTACAACATCTGCTGGCGCAGGTTGAACACCATTTCTGGACTGTGGTGTTTTGGTGGTCTTATCTTTGTAGATTCAAGCACTTGGAACATCAGTTGGAATTGCATTATACAGGGTTCAAGTCCCTGTTCGGTGCTGGGCAATCCTACTGATGGCGACCTCCTATCCCTAGCTCGGCACACCCCGGTCAGTGCAGCTCTCGTGGGAAAGAGTGGTTGAAGCAACTGAGAGTCTCAGAAATCCAGTTGGTCTCCGCTGTTCCTCCTGAATGCAGGGCAAGCATCTTCTAAACATTGCTTTCATCTTATTCTCAAGATTGTTCTTAAAAAAGTTTTAAGAAGACTGCACATTTTTCAAAAGACTCACACTGCTTTCACGCCAACTCTTTCAAGTGGTCATAGCCCCACACCTGTCTTAAATCCCAAATAATAAGAACCAGTTAATTAAGTAACTCCGGTCTCGGTCGTCACATTTTGGCATCAGAACAGCAGCTACATGTAGTACATAGGGTTGTGTGTTTTAACCTGCTCAGTGTGATTTGATGTATTTTTGAATTTTACCAGGTTTCAACGGTCCTGGCCATTTTCTTCCCCTTAGGTCGGTTGGAGTCGTGTGTACATGTGACTGATCACATGATGGAAACAGAAAAAAACGGTATAAAAGAGGCAGCATTCAAAAACAGCCTGCACTTTACAAATCTGCTGGCGATCACCATTTCTGGACTGTGGTTGCTCTTTCTTCGGACTTATCTTTGTTTTCAAGGCTGGAACATCACTTGGATTGTTGATACACGGCTGGAAACGTTGGTGCTCTGGAGCCCCTCAGTGGGACCCCTCTACTCAGTTGCAGTAGTCATCAGAGAGGTTAAGGCGATGGACTAGAAATCCATTGGGGTCTCCCGCGCCTGTTCGAATCCTGCCGACTACGCAGTCCTATCAATGGCTGCATTGCTAAACAAGTCGCGGGACTTTTTGAATCCCTTGGACTGTGCACGCCGTCATCTTCAGTGGTCAGTACCCTGCGTTCTGGCTGCAGCAACCCCGCTGAAATCCGGGGTCTCGCGCATTTTGAAAAGACTCAAATTTTACAAAATCACCCTTCAGCTGAGGATTGTGTCTGACAGCTCGCTCTTATTCTGCTTTCTTCCTGCAGAACGGACCTGGAGGGCAGCAAATCGGTGTAGTCGTGGGCCGAGAGGTTGTCTCTGAGCTTGAAATCCATTGGCCTCCTAGCTAGGTTACAACCCTGCCGACTGGTTAGCCCTCAATGCATCTTCCACGGTCTTTGCTCTCTCTTCCACAATTCCTTTTTGCAGCAGCTGCAAAAACGGCGCTTTCAGGATACGCTTATCAAGTTGGTGGTCGTCAGCCCAGGTAGCTCAGTCTGTAGAGCAGTGAGACTTTTAATCTGAGGGTCCAGGGTTCAAGTGCCTGTTTGGGAATGGCAGTCATCAATGGCACCTCCTCTGCATGCTAAGCATCTTCTAAACAATGCTCTCATCTTATTACTCTTGATTGTTCTAAAGAAATGTGAAAAGAACGCACATTTTTCGCAGACTCAAAACTTACAAAATAGCTTTTAAAGGAGGATTGAATCTCTGAATTGCCAATGAATAAGAAGTTGGTGAATTAAGCGAGATATTGTCCTTTAGTTTAAGTCTACTGAGGCTTACTAACGGCCTAGTTTTGCCAGGGGTTACATGGTGTCGGTAGCAACCATCAACTCTGTTTTAGACCCTGTATGAAGAATCTTTTGGCAAAGTCAGTGCAAAAACGCTTGTGGGGTGCTCAGCACTTGAAAAATGCCCCATCCACTTTTCAGCCTGCTTTGTCCTCAATGTGAAGCCTGATCTCCGTAGTCGTGGCAGAGTGTTCGCCTGCATGCAGAAGAGAAAGGGCTGTGTTATTTTTTTCTTTCTCCTCCTCTCTGCCCCGGACCAATGCTTCCAGCCCTTCTCACCACTGAGGCTCAGTGGCGTGCCGTGATCGTGATAGTGGTTAGTACTCATGCGTTGTGGCCGCAGCAACCCGGTTCGAATCCGGGTCACGCCAGGCTTTTGCCAACAGGCAACAATCTTCTCTCCATGTTTTTTGCCACCTCATCCGGTGCTGGTGCGAACCTTTTCCAACTACGGATGGCGATTGCCCTTGACTTTAGTATTTGGTGCCGATAATTGTACCTTCCACGGTCTTTGCTCTCTCTTCCGCAATTCCGTTTTTGCAGGCTTCACCTCGGCGCTTTGTGGATACGTTATATACTAACAAGTAACAAGCCGGCAGACTGCGCTGGAGCCTGGATGGCGCTACCTGGAGCAGGATCGTCTGTGTTTCGCGGTCCAATCGCCGAGCTCGCTTTCCATTTTGACAATGGATTTAACGCCAACCGCTACGTCGCTTAGAGAATGGACGGGAGCCAATCAGAGCGCGAGCTGTCCATTGTTGGGGAGCCA
>NC_056702.1:25967785-26022785 GCF_018831695.1 Puntigrus tetrazona | reverse complement strand
CAGAAGCATCAGTAAAAAGGAGCTGAGCCTTTACTGCCGCAGGAGGACACGAGGTGAAGAGGCCACCATACGCCTCATGGAGAGGCTGCTGCAGGACCTGGGGGGTGCAAACGGTAGGGACCTTATGGGTGTGCCACTTCTAGATGAGGTGCGCATGGAGCACATCTGGCGTGTGCAGAAACGGCATGTCAGGTGCATTCAGGACGTGCCGGGTGTGCCTCTGTACACAGAGATAGGCACCACCACAAAGGCGGGGGTCATCCTGACCAGGTATCGTTGTGCCAGAGGGTCAACGTCCCTTGAGTCCTTCCACTGCCACTTAAACAGGTTCATTCCAGGTCGGTGTCTCACATGTGTAAAGTTTTAATTATTTTCAAGTTCTGTTATTCATATCGAAAGGCTTGTAATTTTTATGTGTATGATTTTTTTCCTCTTCTAGGAACCAGTGCAAATGCGCTGAATTTTCAGCTCTACCTGCTGGAAGGCCTGAACAGGTGGAATCAGGACCGGGCAGCTGCATCAGTGACCAGCAAGCCAGCGTCCCTTCTCACGTACGCCGGGGAAATGACCCACTGTGTCAACACCAACAGCCTGAAGGTGTTCGGTCGGCCTTTTAGTGCCATCTTTCCAGCCACCTGCTGAATACACTGGTATGTCATCCACTTGTCTGGTTGCATAATACTTTTGGTTTGTGGGTTTTCACTGTTCTGAGTCTTTGCTTTTATTATTCTCATTGCTGAACCTGACCATGTAAAACATCTTTCAAAAACATAAAAAATAGTAATGTGTTCAAAATTTTGACCTCTCCTGTATGTGTGTGTCCTTTTTGCTGCTTGGTGTTGACTACCTGCTCAGTCAGACTGGACAGCCCCTAGTAGTGGATCCTGACTCAGAGGAAACAGAAAACCTGTTGGAGGATGTGGATGAAGGCGTGGACGAAGAGGACGAGGGCTTCGGGGAAGTACAAATAGATGACATTACTCAGTCAAGTCTTACCAATGACCCAAGCTTCTCTGTCTCCCCCCATTTTTTGCCAGCTGCCTCCTCCACCATGGCTTCTGCGTCCACCGTCCAGCCAGCTGCCTCCTCCATCGTCCAGCCAGCTGCCTCCTCCACCGTCCAGCCTGCTTCTGCGTCCACCGTCCAGCCAGCTGCCGCCTCCACCTTGGCTTCTGCCTCCACCGTCCAGCCAGCTGCCTCCTCCAACGTCCAGCCAGCTGCCGCCTCCACCTTCTGCCTCCACCGTCCAGCCAGCTGCCTCCTCCAACGTCCAGCCAGCTGCCGCCTCCCAGCTTCTGCCTCCACCGTCCAGCCAGCTGCCTCCTCCAACGTCCAGCCAGCTGCCGCCTCCACCTTGGCTTCTGCCTCCACCGTCCAGCCAGCTGCCTCCTCCACCGTCCAGCCAGCTGCCTCCTCCACCTTGGCTGCGGCTTCATTTATTCAGCCTGCTGCCTCCTCCATGCCAGGTGCATCAGAATCTGTGGTATGTAAATACCTTGTTATATGTGCACTCAGACTGATTTGGATTGCTTATGACATTATATATAAATGAAACCTTTCTACCAACATACGGGTATTCCCTAATATTTTCTTACACTCTATTCTATTCTGTTCTATCAGGAAATCATTACATTTATGTTTTGCCAATAAAATAGTTTTATTTGTTAAATATTTATTATAATTAGTTAAAGTACAAAACATTTTAACATTTGTATTACAAATATCAAATATAGATTATGAACTGTTATGCTAAGAAAAGTTAAACAAAGAGTTTAAGATGATCTGAAGCTTCTTTATACTATCTGAACTTGATGCTTGTCAACAAAATCACATCTAGAAATGTGTATATATGTATTTGTTTTTTGTCCAACGTAACTGTATAAACTTAACTGTCATAATATTGCTCGTTTCTGTCTTTTTTTCCTCAGGCTTTAGATAGTGCTGGTGTGCCAGGCATGGACAGAGTGGACAGCCTGGCGGAGTATCTGGTGGAGCTTAAGAATCAGTCATCGCTGATCCTCACCAACCAGCAGGTCAGGAACATTCAAGTTTCCTTATTTCCCCCCATTGACCTGCCATATGTCAACACTTGCACGTGTTTTGTTTTCTCATTTGCTATGTGTAATATGCCCTATCTGCTTAGGTGAGCAACATAGTTGCTCTTTGGCAGAACCTGCTGGACTATGATAAGCAGAGGGTGGTGTTTGCTGCCAGACACCAGAGCAAGCTGGACACGGGAGGTTCAGATCCCCAAGAAGAGGCAGGAGTTCACTCCAGGGGTGGAAAGTGTAAAGAGGCATGCACTCACCACCACTGCCCCTCTTGCCCAGTGGCCAGATTGCTGTCGTCTCATCGAGACCATTTTTGTCAAGCTCTGTGCCATTCACAAAAGCCCAAAGAAGAAGGGGGTTGGCACAGTGTCGAGGTGGGACCTCATCTTGGAGGACTATAAAAAATCAGGCAGCGTATTCTGACCAATGCCGCCGTTATGCAGCAGACCACCTTGCAGCTGGTGAATGTGAGCCACACCACACTGGTTCAGTGGCACAACAAGAGGGTGAAAAGGCAGGACAGCGCAGTTTTGATGCAGGGGCTGCAACTGCCTGGCCGCTTGTCTGTGGCAGCCGACCTCTCTACCCTCTGCCAATGTGCGCCCCCCATCTCTGCCCCCCCAAGCAGGACCATCTCACCAATACCACCTGCCCAGTAGCACTGTGGGCCAGGCACGTGTGAAGAGGAAGAGGAACATCGCTGCAGCGGAGATACCTCAAATCCCTCGGCGACTTTTACCTGCTCCACTCCCAGGTGCTCAGCTGGTGATGCTGGCTCCATTGGCCACGCAGGGACTAACAGGGCCTCCTGCTCCAGCTCGTGCTCCAGTTAGAAAACTGACCCGCAGAGTAGAGCACAATACGTGTAAAAAATGTGGGCAGTTTAGGACAGTGGAGACTGGGCACAGCCAATACAAGGGCATTATATACTGCCCCTCTGTAGAGACACTACCAAAGGAGCAGTGGTTGGACAATATTAAAAAAACTAAATAAAAAAAAAGAAACTTAAAAGAAGGTTTTATTTATGTGTATAGTTTTATTTAAATTTTTTTACCGAAGAGAAATTCAAACTTTTTATTTATGTAAGATGTTTATTTATGTGTATAGTTTTGTTTTGAATGCACAAGTGTCGTGGATATTTTTAAGGTTTGTTCATGTGTATTGTTCTGTTCTTTCTGTTGTTTTTGCAATGAATAATTGGCTATGACTAATTGAAAAATAATAAAAAGGTCCTGATTACATAACTCTCTTTTCCATATGTTTTACTTTTCTACATTTTCATTCAAAGGTTATAGACATTTTTAAAAATTCAGAGAAATTTTAGGATTGTTTCAGAAATAAACTGACTATTTATACTATTTTATTTAGAAAATAGCTGCAGTAGAAGTGTAATTTAAACTAAAAGTGAAAAACTGAACTGAAGAGAATATTGACAATCAGCAACATAAAATTAATACAAGGTTTTTTGGCAATTTCAGAAATAATTCGTAGCATTAAGTAACGACTTTTATTCCTGGCAGCAGCGGGATTCGAACCAGGTACCTCGTGATCAACCGTTCTCCCTCACAAATGAATAAAACAACAGGAAAACGTTTTTTAAAAGCAATTTATTGCAAACAAACACTTACAAAAACATTGCTTTGGCGCGCACAAAGGGATTAGAGCCACTTTCCTCCTCATTTTCCTCTTTTTTCGCCTTTTTTCTCTTTTTTTCTCTTCTCCCCCCTTCTTCCCTCGCCTTCCATTTCTTCCCCCCCTCTAACAGACTATTGTTCCCCAGCTTTGGCGCAGTCGGTAGAGCATCAGACTTTTAATCTGAGGGTCCAGGGTTCAAGTCCCTGTTCGGGCGCGGGTCTCGCCGTTTTTTGCCCTCAGACTCCTATTTGCCACCTCACCCTTCAGCTGGACATTGTGCCTGAAGCTCGTTGGCGGTCTATTCTGCTTTCTTCCTGCAGTCAACGGACCTGGAGGGCAGCAGGTCGGTGTAGTCGCGTGGCCGAGGGTTAAGGCGATGGACTTGAAATCCATTGGTGTCTCCCCGCGCAGGTTCGAACCCTGCCGACTACGAGTTGCGACCAATTGCATCTTCCACGGTCTTTGCTCTCTTTCCACAATTCCTGTTTTGCAGGTTGAACAACGGCGCTTTGTTGATACAAGTTGGTGGTCTGAGCCCGGGTAGCCAGTCGGTGAGCATCAGACTTTTAATCTGAGGGTCCAGGGTTCAAGTCCCTGTTCGGGCGCGAGGCAATCCTATTGATGGCGGCCTCCATATCCCTAGCTCGGCACACCAGAGTCAGCTCGTTGGGAAAGAGTGCTCATGAAGTCAACTGAGTGAGTCTCAGTTCTCCTAGTTGGTACCGCTGTTCCTCCTGCTGCAGGGCCAGCATCTTCTAAACATTGCTTTCATCTTATTCCTCAAGATTGTTCTTAAAAAAATTTTTTTAAGAAGACTGCACATTTTTCAAAAGACTCACAGCTTTCCAAATAACTCTTTCAAGTGAGGATAGCCCCACACCTGTCTTAAATCCCAAATAATAAGAACCAGTTAATTAAGTAACTGGGTTAGTTCAAATTGGTCGTCACATTTTGGCATAGTAAGAACAGCAGCTACATGTAGTACATAGGGTTACATGTTTTAACCTGCTCAGTGTGATTTGATGTATTTTTGAATTTTACCAGGTTTCCATGTGGTCTTGGCCATTTTCTTCCTCTTACGCATTTGGACGTGTGTACATGTGACTGATCACATGACAGAAAACAGGAAAAAACGGTATAAAAGAGGCAGCATGGCAAGCAAACAGCCTTTCACTTTACAAATCTGCTGGCGATCACCATTTCTGGACTGTGGTGTTTTATTCGGACTTATCTTTGTAGATTCAAGCACTTGGAACATCACTTGGATTGCATTATACACGGCTGGAAACGTGCGGTGCTATGGAAACCCCCCCCAGTGGGACCCCTCTCTACTCTGTGTTGCAGTAGTCGTGGCGAGAGGTTAAGGCGATGGACTAGAAATCCATTGGGGTCTCCCCGCAGGTTCGAATCCTGCCGACTACGCTTTTTAATCGCTCCGCCCGCTGCATTGCATAAACAAGTCGCGGGACTTTTTTGAATCCCTTGGACTGTAGCACGCCGTCATCTTCAGTGGTCAGTACCCTGCGTTGTGGCCGCAGCAACCCCGCTTCCAATCCGGGTCTCGCCGTCTTTTGCCCTCAGACTCCTATTTGCCACCTCACCCTTCAGCTGGACATTGTGTCTGAAGCTCGCTGGCGGTCTATTCTGCTTTCTTCCTGCAGTCAACGGACCTGGAGGGCAGCAGGTCGGTGTAGTCGTGGCCGAGAGGTTAAGGCGATGGACTCGAAATCCATTGGGGTCTCCCCGCGCAGGTTCGAACCCTGCCGACTACGAGTTGCGATCAATTGCATCTTCCACGGTCTTTGCTCTCTCTTCCACAATTCCTGTTTTGCAGGCTGCACAACGGCGCTTTGTTGATACGAGTATCAAGTTGGTGGTCTGAGCCCAGGTAGCTCAGTCGGTAGAGCATCAGCCTTTTAAATCTGAGGGTCCAGGGTTCAAGTGCCTGTTTGGGCGAAAGGCAGTCCTATCAATGGCGGCCTCCTGCTGCAGGGCCAGCATCTTCTAAACAATGCTCTCATCTTATTACTCAAGATTGTTCTTAAAGAAACGTGAAAAGAACGCACATTTTGAAAAGACTCAAAACTTACAAAATAGCTCTTTAAAGTGAGGATAGCCCCACATCTCTCTTAAATGCCAATGAATAAGAACCAGTTAATTCGGCAAATGGGTTACTTCAAATTGGTTGTCTCTGAGCCGAAACGGCCCTAGCTAGGGTTACATGGTGTAGTGGTTAGCCCTCTGGACTCTGTTTTAGACCCTGTATGAAGAATCTTTTGGCAGCAGTCAGTCAAAAAACGCTTTCAGGGGGTGCTTAGATTGGTTGCCGTCATGAGCAGGCTGTCTCTGTAGGGAAGTGAGCTTAAAAGAGCGGACCCAAGCTTGGAGAATGCGGGCATCGATCACACTACCTCTCTTATGCTAAGCGAGCACTCTACCATTTGAGCTACTTCCTCTTGCTTGGCTACAGACATGTCAAACATTGTATGACGCCTATTTTTAAGGGGCTTGAATCTGTGAATTGACACAAATGAAGTTGGTGAATTAACCGAGATATTGTGCTTTAGTTTAAACTGAGGCTTACTACGAAGCTGTTTTGCCACCCAGGATCGCTTAGCAACCATCAAGTTTTCGGTCAACTGGGCCGAGAAGCGGCCAAATTGCAGTCATGTGGGACTCCAGGCTCAGCACTGAAAAACCCCCATCCACTTTTCAGCCTGCTTTGTCCTCAATGTGAAGCCTGATCTCCATAGTCGTGGCAGAGTGTTCGCCTGCATGCAGAAGAGAAAGGGCTGTGTTATTTTTTTTTCTTTCTCCTCCCTCTCTGCCCCGGACCAATGCTTCCAGCCCTTCTCACCACTGAGGCTCAGTGGCGTGCCGTGATCGTATAGTGGTTAGTACTCTGCGTTGTGGCCGCAGCAACCCCGGTTCGAATCCGGTCACGGCAGGCTTTTGCCAACAGGCAACGATCTTCTCTCATGTTTTTTTGCCACCTCATCCGGTGCTGGTGCGAACCTTGCCAACTACGGATGGCGATTGCCCTTTGACTTTAGTCTGCTGAGGCTCGATTGCTCCTGTCTGCTGAGAGGTTGGTTTGTTTGTAGCTGCGTGTAGCTTCGCTTTTCAATTTATCACCTCTTCTCTAACGATCAAATATAATTTAACTGTGTACATATCGCTGATACTATTAAATTAATCTAACTAATTAGACTGCTGTTAGTTCTGCTCGCTTTAATCTAAAACTCGGCGGTGAGTTAGTACTCGTTAGCCGATTCACTTTCGCCTCCCACCGCGTTTCGCGCCGATTGTGGGCTTTTTCCCGCTCCTGTTCATTTGTTCCTCGCGCTGCTCGCCTCCATTTTCACAAGCTCATCAAAACAAGAGTGGTAAGTGAATCCTTACGGTGAGTAAATGGCTTCTCCTGCATCGTCACTTGCACTGTCTGTCACATGTATAGCTTGTCCTTCTCTGTTAGCGATCAGGATTCACGTGTGATAAATGCAGGGAAATAGCTAGGCTGACAGAGAAGGTTTTAGAATTAGAGACACGTATCCAAACTTTAATTGAGGACAGTAAGAATGCGAGGGCTGTAGATACTGCTTTGGATGCGACTAGTACAGTGAATCATGTACATTGTTCGGTTCCAGCTTCAGAGCCCGCGGCAGCAGGGCAATTGGGTGACCGTGAGGCGGGCTAGTCGCGGGTCAAAACACCGCTCATCCGCTCCGATCAGAACATCAAACAGGTTCTCCCCCACTCAGTGACGCACCCACTGAGAAACCTGATCAAAGTGCCCTAGTAATTGGCGATTCTATTGTACGGAACGTGAAAATAGAGACACCAGCCACCATAGTCCAATGCTTACCGAGCCAGAGCGCCTGACATCTTGTCAAATTTAAAAGTGCTGGCTAATGCTAAACGTAAATTTCGTAAGATTGTTATTCACGTCAGGCGCTAATGATGTTCGACTTCGCCAGTCGGAGATCACTAAAAATAATATTAAATAGGTGTGAATTTGCAAGCACGATGTCGGACAATGTAATCTGCTCTGGTCCCCTCCCTGCTTACCGGGTGATGAGATTCACAGCAGATTGCTGGGTCTCAATGGCTGGATGTCTAAGTGGTGCCCGCCCGAGAACAACATAGGCTTTTTATAGACAATTGGATGAGTTTCTGGGGCAGACCTGACCTGTTGAAAAGAGATGGTCTTCACCCTCTTGGGGTGGTGCTGCTCTTCTATCTAGAAATATGGCATATAGTCTTATAGCTCCAACATGACCAACTAGTGCCCAGGTCAGGAAGCAGACAGACCGGCTAAACCGACTGGCCTGCTAGCTGCCTCACGTCACAGAAGGCAGTTAATTCTCAGCACATAGAGACTCTTTCACCTAGATATCACACTATAGAGACTGTGTCTGTTCCCGAATTAGAATATGCAGAGAACGCCCAAACCTAATCAAAAGCAATAATTTAATTAATGTCCAACAAATTAAAACTACCTATAATTCAAATAAGCAAACGATAAAACTTGGCTCGCTAAATATTAGATCACTTTCCACAAAAGCACTTTATGTATATGATTTGATCAATGATCAGAAGCTAGATTTGCTTTGTTTGACAGAAACCTGGCTAAAACCAGATGATTATATTACTCTAAATGAATCTACCCCCAAAATTATTTCTATAAAATGAGCCACGTTTAAAAGGTAGAGGGGAGGTGTTGCTACAATTTATAACAATATTCTTAGTACTTCTCAGAGGGCAGGCTTTAAATATAACTCATTTGAAGTTTTGGTGCTGCATATAACATTATCTACAGAATCATGTGCTAGTGATAAATCTTCTGTCATGTTTGTACTGGCTACTGTATACAGGCCACCAGGACACAGCACAGATTTCATTAAAGAATTTGCTGATTTTCTAACTGAGTTAGTACTGGCATAGATAAAGTCTTAATTGTTGGCGATTTTAATATCCATGTTGATAATGAAAAAGACTCATTAGGATCAGCTTTCTTAGACATTTTAAACTCCATTGGGGTTAGACAACACGTCTCTGGACCTACTCATTGTCAAAATCATACTCTAGATCTAATACTGTCACATGGAATAGATGTTAAAATGGTTGAAGTACTGCAGCAAAGTGATGACATTTCAGATCACTATCTAGTCTTGTGTGAACTCTGTATAGTTAAACCTGTAAACTCTGCACCTTATTACAAGTATGGTAGAACCATCACTTCCACCACAAAAGAAAGCTTTCTAAATAACCTTCCTGACTTATCTCAATTCCTTAGTTCATCCAATACGACGCAAAACTTGATGATGTAACAGAAACTATGCACTCTCTTTTTCTAGCACTTTAGATACAGTTGCTCCTTTGCACTTAAAAAGATAAAAGAAAACAATCTGACTCCATGGTATAATGACAACACACGCACTCCTAAAGAGAGCAGCCCGGAAAATGGAGCGCAGGTGGAGAAAACCAAATTAGAAGTATTTCGTATTGCCTGGCGGAGAGTATGCTGTCATACAGAAAAGCATTAAAAATAGCAAGATCTGATTATTTTTCATCCCTTTAGAAGAAAACAAACACAACCCCGGTATTTATTCAGTACAGTGACTAAATTAACAAAAATAAAGCATCAGCAGGTGCTAATATGCCCCTAGAGTATAGCTGCAATGAGTTCATGAATTTCTTTACTTCTAAGATTGATACCATCAGAGATAAAATTGTAACTATGCAGCCGTCAACTACAGCTTCACATCAGATAATGAGCTTTAGATCCTAAGGAAAAATTACACTCTTTCTCTATTATAGGAGAAGAAGACTTGTACAAACTTGTTAAATCATCTAAACCAGCAACATGTATGTTAGACCCTATTCCATCTAAACTATTAAAAGATCTGCTTCCAGAAGTCATAGATCCTATTTTGAACATTATTAATTCATCATTGTCATTAGGATATGTTCCCAAAACCTTTAAACTGGCTGTAGTTAAACCTCTCATTAAGAAACCACATCTTGATCCCAAAGACTTAGTAAATTACAGACCAATCTCTAATCTCCTTTTCTGTCAAAGATACTAGAAAGGGTAGTATCCTCACAACTGTATTCCTTTTTAGAAAAAAATGGTGTCTGTGAGGATTTCCAATCAGGTTTTAGACCGTACCATAGTACTGAGACTGCTCTCATTAGAGTTACTAATGACCTGCTTCTATCATCTGATCGTGGTTTTATCTTGTTATTAGTGCTATTAGATCTTAGCGCAGCATTCGATACTATCGATCACAACATTCTCTTGGATAGACTAGAAAACTATGTTGGCATTAGAGGAAGCGCCTTAGCATGGTTTACATCATATCTATCTGACCGCTATCAGTTTGTGGCATTAAATGAGGAGGTATCATATCGATCAAAAGTGAAATATGGAGTTCCTCAAGGCTCAGTGCTAGGACCGTTACTTTTCAACCTTTACATGTTACCTCTGGGAGATATTATCAGGAGTCATGGTGTTAGCTTTCACTGCTATGCTGATGATACTCAGCTCTATATTTCAGCGCAGCCTGGTGATACACACCAAATTGAGAATCTAACAGAATGCATAGTCGATATAAAAAAGCTGGATGATGAGTAACTTCTTAATGTTAAATTCTGAAAAACAGAGGTGCTAATAATTGGACCTAAAAACCCCACATATAATAATCTAGAACACAGCCTATCACTTGATGGCTGCTCTGTTAATTCTTCATCATCAGTTAGGAACCTAGGTGTGCTGTTTGACCGCAATCTTTCCTTTGAAAATCATGTTTCTAGCATCTGTAAAACTGCGTTTTTCCATCTTAAAAATATATCTAAATTACGACCTATGCTTTCAACCTCTAATGCAGAAATATTAATTCATGCGTTTATGACCTCAAGGTTAGATTATTGCAATGCTTTATTGGGTGGTTGTTCTGCACGCTTAATAAACAAACTTCAGCTAGTCCAAAACGCAGCAGCCAGAGTCCTTACTAGAACTAGGAAGTATGATCACATTAGCCCAGTTCTGTCAACACTATCAAACATCGAATAGATTTTAAAATCCTATTAATTACCTATAAAGCCCTGAATGGTTTAGCTCCTCAATACTTGAGCGAGCTCTTATCACATTATAGTCCTGCACGTCCGCTGCGTTCTCAAAACTCTGGCCATTTGATAATACCTAGAATATCAAAATCAACTGCGGGCGGCAGATCATTTTCCTATCTAGCACCTAAACTCTGGAACAATCTCCTAACTCTGTTCGGGAAGCAGACACACTCTGCCAGTTTAAATCTAGATTAAAGACACATCTTTTTAACTTAGCCTACACATAACACACACCAACACACCTTTTATTATTCAAATCCGTTAAAGGATTTTTAGGCTGCATTACTTAGATTTGCTGGAACCGGGAACACTATTTCCTAAAATACGATGTACTTGTGACATCGTAAAAGAATGGCATCTACGCTAATATTAGTCCTGTTTCTTTCTCAATCTGTTTTCACAGTTTGTATCCAGACTAGATGGTGGATCAGCACCCAGAGATTATGTTCATCAGAGACCAGAAAACCTAGATGCGCCCGTCGACAGATCACCAGATCCTGATGCACACACACACACGCACACACTAAGTCATTTACACTATCTGACACAGCTGCGTTTAAAATTGAACTGAGGTTAAGTGCTGGGCGTCCGGTCAGAGGAGAACTGACCCCAACTGAGTCTGGTTTCTCCCAAGGTTTTTTTTTCTCCATTCTATATGCATGGGGTTTTGTTTCCTTGCCGCTGTCGCCTCTGGCTTGCTTGGTTGGGGACACTTAACTTCTAGTGACTATCGTTGAATTGACTACAGAGACCGTCTCTGCATTTAATAAGAAATTGGTCACTCTCGTCACTATATATCCCTGTCATTATACTGTACAGTGCTTTGATGCAACCTGTGTTGTTAAAAGCGCTATATAAATAAAAATGATTGATTGATTGATTGATTGATTTAGTATTTGGTGCCGATAATTGTACCTTCCACGGTCTTTGCTCTCTCTTCCGCAATTCCGTTTTTGCAGGCTTCACCTCGGCGCTTTGTGGATACGTTATATACTAAGAAGTAACAAGCCGGCAGATTGAGCCGGAGCCTGGATAGCTCAGTCGGTAGAGCATCAGACTTTTAATCTGAGGGTCCAGGGTTCAAGTCCCTGTTCGGGCGCGAGGCAATCCTATTGATGGCGGCCTCCATATCCCTAGCTCGGCACACCGAGTCAGCTCGTTGGGAAAGAGTGCTCATGAAGTCAACTGAGTGAGTCTCAGTTCTCCTAGTTGGTACTGGCTGTTCCTCCTGCTGCAGGGCCAGCATCTTCTAAACATTGCTTTCATCTTATTCCTCAAGATTGTTCTTAAAAAAAATTTTAAACTTTTTTTTTCAAAAGACTCACAGCTTTCCAAATAACTCTTTCATGTGAGGATAGCCCCACACCTGTCTTAAATCCCAAATAATAAGAACCAGTTAATTAAGTAACTGGGTTAGTTCAAATTGGTCGTCACATTTTGGCATAGTAAGAACAGCAGCTACATGTAGTACATAGGGTTACATGTTTTAACCTGCTCAGTGTGATTTGATGTATTTTTGAATTTTACCAGGTTTCCATGGTCTTGGCCATTTTCTTCCTCTTACGCATTTGGACGTGTGTACATGTGACTGATCACATGACAGGAAACAGGAAAAACGGTATAAAAGAGGCAGCATGGCAAGCAAACAGCCTTTCACTTTACAAATCTGCTGGCGATCACCATTTCTGGACTGTGGTGTTTTATTCGGACTTATCTTTGTAGATTCAAGCACTTGGAACATCACTTGGATTGCATTATACACGGCTGGAACGTGCGGTGCTATGGAAACCCCAGTGGGACCCTCTCTACTCTGTGTTGCAGTAGTCGTGGCGAGAGGTTAAGGCGATGGACTAGAAATCCATTGGGGTCTCCCCGCAAGTTCGAATCCTGCCGACTACGCTTTGCGTTCCGCCCGCTGCATTGCATAAACAAGTCGCGGGACTTTTTGAATCCCTTGGACTGTAGCACGCCGTCATCTTCAGTGGTCAGTACCCTGCGTTGTGGCACGCAGCAACCCCGCTTCCAATCCGGGTCTCGCCGCCTTTTGCCCTCAGACTCCTATTTGCCACCTCACCCTTCAGCTGGACATTGTGTCTGAAGCTCGCTGGCGGTCTATTCTGCTTTCTTCCTGCAGTCAACGGACCTGGAGGCAGCAGGTCGTGTAGTCGTGGCCGAGAGGTTAAGGCGATGGACTTGAAATCCATTGGGGTCTCCCGCGCAGGTTCGAACCCTGCCGACTACGAGTTGCGACCAATTGCATCTTCCACGGTCTTTGCTCTCTTCCACAATTGCTGTTTTGCAGGCTGCACAACGGCGCTTTGTTGATACGAGTATCAAGTTGGTGGTCTGAGCCCGGGTAGCTCAGTCGGTAGAGCATCAGATTTTTAATATGAGGGTCCAGGGTTCAAGTGCCTGTTTGGGCGAAAGGCAGTCCTATGGATGGCGGCCTCCTGCTGCAGGGCCAGCATCTTCTAAACAATGCTCTCATCTTATTACTCAAGATTGTTCTTAAAGAAACGTGAAAAGAACGCGCATTTTTGAAAAGACTCAAAACTTACAAAATAGCTCTTTAAAGTGAGGATAGCCCCACATCTCTCTTAAATGCCAAAGAATAAGAACCAGTTAATTCAGCAAATGGGTTACTTCAAATTGGTTGTCTCTGAGCCCAAACGGCCCTAGCTAGGGTTACATGGTGTAGTGGTTAGCCCTCTGGACTCTGTTTTAGACCCTGTCTGAAGAATCTTTTGGCAGCAGTCAGTCAAAAAACGCTTTCAGGTGGTGCTTAGATTGGTTGCCGTCATGCGCAGGCTGTCTCTGTAGGGAAGTGAGCTTAAAAGAGCGGACCCAAGCTTGGAGAATGCGGGCATCGATCCCACTACCTCTCGCATGCTAAGCGAGCGCTCTACCATTTGAGCTAATTCCCCTTGTTTAGCTACAGACATGTCCAAACATTGCCTTCGCAGAGCGACGTCTATTTTTAAGGGGCTTGAATCTGTGAATTGACACAAATGAAGTTGGTGAATTAACCGAGATATTGTGCTTTAGTTTAAGGGGTACTGAGGCTTACTACCGAAGCTGTTTTGCCACCCAGGATCGCTAGCAACCATCAAGTTTTCGGTCAACTGGGCCGAGAAGCGGCCAAAGTGCAGTCATGTGGGACTCCAGGCTCAGCACTGAAAAACCCCATCCACTTTTCAGCCTGCTTTGTCCTCAATGTGAAGCCTGATCTCCGTAGTCGTGGCAGAGTGTTCGCCTGCATGCAGAAGAGAAAGGGCTGTGTTATTTTTTCTTTCTCCTCCTCTCTGCCCCGGACCAATGCTTCCAGCCCTTCTCACCGCTGAGGCTCAGTGGCGTGCCGTGATCGTATAGTGGTTAGTACTCTGCGCTTGTGGCCGCAGCAACCCCGGTTCGAACTGGACACGGCAGGCTTTTGCCAACAGGCAACGATCTTCTCCCCATGTTTTTTGCCACCTCATCCGGTGCTGGTGCGAACCTTGCCAACTACGGATGGCGATTGCCCTTTGACTTTAGTATTTGGTGCCGATAATTGTACCTTCCACGGTCTTTGCTCTCTCTTCCGCACCCGCTTTTGCAGGCTTCACCTCGGCGCTTTGTGGATACGTTATATACTAACAAGTAACAAGCCGGCAGATTTAGCCGGAGCCTGGATAGCTCAGTCGGTAGAGCATCAGACTTTTAATCTGAGGGTCCAGGGTTCAAGTCCTGTTCGGGCGCGAGGCAATCCTATTGATGGCGGCCTCCATATCCCTAGCTCGGCACACCCAGTCAGCTCGTTGGGAAAGAGTGCTCATGAAGTCAACTGAGTGAGTCTCAGTTCTCCTAGTTGGTACCGCTGTTCCTCCTGCTGCAGGGCAAGCATCTTCTAAACATTGCTTTCATCTTAATCCTCAAGATTGTTCTTAAAAAAAATTTTTAAGAAGAATGCACATTTTTCAAAAGACTCACAGCTTTCCAAATAACTCTTTCAAGTGAGGATAGCCCCACACCTGTCTTAAATCCCAAATAATAAGAACCAGTTAATTAAGTAACTGCTTAGTTCAAATTGGTCGTCACATTTTGGCATAGTAAGAACAGCAGCTACATGTAGTACATAGGGTTACATGTTTTAACCTGCTCAGTGTGATTTGATGTATTTTTGAATTTTACCAGGTTTCCATGTGGTCTTGGCCATTTTCTTCCCCTTACGCATTTGGACGTGTGTACATGTGACTGATCACATGACAGGAAACAGGAAAAAACGGTATAAAAGAGGCAGCATGGCAAGCAAACAGCCTTTCACTTTACAAATCTGCTGGCGATCACCATTTCTGGACTGTGGTGTTTTATTCGGACTTATCTTTGTAGATTCAAGCACTTGGAACATCACTTGGATTGCATTATACACGGCTGGAAACGTGTGGGTGCTATGGAAACCCCCAGTGGGACCCTCTCTACTCAGTGTTGCAGTAGTCGTGGCCGAGTGGTTAAGGCGATGGACTAGAAATCCATTGGGGTCTCCCTGCGCAGGTTCGAATCCTGCCGACTACGCTTTTGCGTTCCGCCCGCTGCATTGCATAAACAAGTCGCGGGACTTTTTTGAATCCCTTGGACTGTAGCACGCCGTCATCTTCAGTGGTCAGTACCCTGCGTTATGGCCGCAGCAACCCCGCTTCTAACCGGGTCTCGCCGCCTTTTGCCCTCAGACTCCTATTTGCCACCTCACCCTTCAGCTGGACATTGTGTCTGAAGCTTCGCTGGCGGTCTATTCTGCTTTCTTCCTGCAGTCAACGGACCTGGAGGGCAGCAGGTCGGTGTAGTCGTGGCCGAGAAGTTAAGGCGATGGACTTGAAATCCATTGGGGTCTCCCCGTGCAGGTTCGAACCCTGCCGACTACGAGTTGCGACCAATTGCATCTTCCACGGTCTTTGCTCTCTCTTCCACAATTCCTGTTTTGCAGGCTGCACAACGGGCGCTTTGTTGATACGAGTATCAAGTTGGTGGTCTGAGCCCGGCTAGCTCAGTCGGTAGAGCATCAGACTTTTAATCTGAGGGTCCAGGGTTCAAGTGCCTGTTTGGGCGAAAGGCAGTCCTATCAATGGCGGCCTCCTGCTGCAGGGCCAGCATCTTCTAAACAATGCTCTCATCTTATTACTCAAGATTGTTCTTAAAGAAACGTGAAAAGAACGCGCATTTTTGAAAAGACTCAAAACTTACAAAATAGCTCTTTAAAGTGAGGATAGCCCCACATCTCTCTTAAATGCCAATGAATAAGAACCAGTTAATTCAGCAAATGGGTTACTTCAAATTGGTTGTTTCTGAGCCGAAACGGCCCTAGCTAGGGTTACATGGTGTAGTGGTTAGCCCTCTGGACTCTGTTTTAGACCCTGTATGAAGAATCTTTTGGCAGCAGTCAGTCAAAAAACGCTTTCAGGGGGTGCTTAGATTGGTTGCCGCCATGCCCCATCCACTTTTCAGCCTGCTTTGTCCTCAATGTGAAGCCTGATCTCCATAGTCGTGGCAGAGTGTTCGCCTGCATGCAGAAGAGAAAGGGCTGTGTTATTTTTTTTTTTCTCCTCCCTCTCTGCCCCGGACCAATGCTTCCAGCCCTTCTCACCACTGAGGCTCAGTGGCGTGCCGTGATCGTATAGTGGTTAGTACTCATGCGTTGTGGCCGCAGCAATCCCGGTTCGAACTGGTCACGGCAGGCTTTTGCCAACAGGCAACAATCTTCTCTCCCATGTTTTTTTGCCACCTCATCCGGTGCTGGTGCGAACCTTGCCAACTACGGATGGCGATTGCCCTTTGACTTTAGTATTTGGTGCCGAGCATTGTACCTTCCACGGTCTTTGCTCTCTTCCGCAATTCCGTTTTTGCAGGTTTCACCTCGGCGCTTTGTGGATACGTTATATACTAACAAGTAACAAGCCGGGCAGATTAAGCCGGAGCCTGGATAGCTCAGTCGGTAGAGCATCAGACTTTTAATCTGAGGGTCCAGGGTTCAAGTCCCTGTTCGGCGCGAGGCAATCCTATTGATGGCGGCTCCATATCCCCTATCTCGGCACACCCGAGTCAGCTCGTTGGGAAAGAGTGCTCATGAAGTCAACTGAGTGAGTCTCAGTTCTCCTAGTTGGTACCGCTGTTCCTCCTGCTGCAGGGCCAGCATCTTCTAAACATTGCTTTCATCTTATTCTCAAGATTGTTCTTAAAAAAATTTTTTAAGAAGAATGCACATTTTTCAAAAGACTCACAGCTTTCCAAATAACTCTTTCAAGTGAGGATAGCCCCACACCTGTCTTAAATCCCAATAATAAGAACCAGTTAATTAAGTAACTGGGTTAGTTCAAATTGGTCGTCACATTTTGGCATAGTAAGAACAGCAGCTACATGTAGTACATAGGGTTACATGTTTTAACCTGCTCAGTGTGATTTGATGTATTTTTGAATTTTACCAGGTTTCCATGTGGTCTTGGCCATTTTCTTCCTCTTACGATTTGACGTGTGTACATGTGACTGATCACATGACAGGAAACAGGAAAAACGGTATAAAAGAGGCAGCATGGCAAGCAAACAGCCTTTCACTTTACAAATCTGCTGGCGATCACCATTTCTGGACTGTGGTGTTTTATTCGGACTTATCTTTGTAGATTCAAGCACTTGGAACATCACTTGATTGCATTATACACGGCTGGAAACGTGCGGTGCTATGGAAACCCCTCTGTGGGACCCCTCTCTACTCGGTGTTGCAGTAGTCGTGGCCGAGTGGTTAAGGCGATGGACTAGAAATCCATTGGGGTCTCCCACGCAGGTTCGAATCCTGCCGACTACGCTTTGCGCTCCGCCCGCTGCATTGCATAAACAAGTCGCGACTTTTTGAATCCCTTGGACTGTAGCACGCCGCCATCTTCAGTGGTCAGTACCCTGCGCTGTGGCCGCAGCAACCCCGCTTCCAACCGGGTCTCGCCGCCTTTTGCCCTCAGACTCCTATTTGCCACCTCACCCTTCAGCTGGACATTGTGTCTGAAGCTCGCTGGCGGTCTATTCTGCTTTCTTCCTGCAGTCAACGGACCTGGAGGGCAGCAGGTCGGTGTAGTCGTGGCCGAGAGGTTAAGGCGATGGACTTCAAATCCATTGGGGTCTCCCGCGCAGGTTCGAACCCTGCCGACTCACGAGTTGCGACCAATTGCATCTTCCACGCTTCTTTGCTCTCTTCACACTTCCTGTTTTGCAGGCTGCACAACGGCGCTTTGTTGATACGAGTATCAAGTTGGTGGTCTGAGCCCGGTAGCTCAGTCGGTAGAGCATCAGAATTTTAATCTGAGGGTCCAGGGTTCAAGTGCCTGTTTGGGCGAAAGGCAGTCCTATCGATGGCGGCCTCCTGCTGCAGGGGCCAGCATCTTCTAAACAATGCTCTCATCTTATTACTCAAGATTGTTCTTAAAGAAACGTGAAAAGAACGCGCATTTTTGAAAAGAATCAAAACTTACAAAATAGCTTTTAAAGTGAGGATAGCCCCACATCTCTCTTAAATGCCAAACAATAAGAACCAGTTAATTCAGCAAATGGGTTACTTCAAATTGGTTGTCTCTGAGCCCAAACGGCCCTAGCTAGGGTTACATGGTGTAGTGGTTAGCCCTCTGACTCTGTTTTAGACCCTGTATGAAGAATCTTTGGCAGCAGTCAGTCAAAAACGCTTTCAGGGGTGCTTAGATTGGTTGCCGCCATGCGCAGGCTGTCTCTGTAGGGAAGTGAGCTTAAAAGAGCGGACCCAAGCTTGGAGAATGCGGGCACCGATCACACTAACTCTCGCATGCTGCGAGCGCCTACCATTTGAGCTAATTCCCCTTGCTTGGCTACAGACATGTCCAAACATTGCCTTCGCAGAGCGACGCTCTATTTTTAAGGGGCTTGAATCTGTGAATTGAAGCAAATGAAGTTGGTGAATTAACCGAGATATTGTGCTTTAGTTTAAGGGGTACTGAGGCTTACTACCCAAGCTGTTTTGCCACCCAGGATCGCTAGCAACCATCAAGTTTTCGGTCAACTGGGCCGAGAAGCGCAAAAGTGCAGTCATGTGGGACTCCAGGCTCAGCACTGAAAAACCCCATCCACTTTTCAGCCTGATTTGTCCTCAATGTGAAGCCTGATCTCCGTAGTCGTGGCAGAGTGTTCGCCTGCATGCAGAAGAGAAAGGGCTGTGTTATTTTTTTTTTCTCCTCCCTCTCTGCCCCGACCAATGCTTCCAGCCCTTCTCACCACTGAGGCTCAGTGGCGTGCCGTGATCGTGATAGTGGTTAGTACTCATGCTGTGGCCGCAGCAACCCCGGTTCGAACTGGTCACGGCAGGCTTTTGCCAACAGGCAACGATCTTCTCCCATGTGTTTTTTGCCACCTCATCCGGTGCTGGTGCGAACCTTGCCAACTACGGATGGCGATTGCCCTTTGACTTTAGTATTTGGTGCCGATAATTGTACCTTCCACGGTCTTTGCTCTCTTCCGCAATTCCGCTTTTTGCAGGCTTCACCGGGCGCTTTGTGGATACGTTATATACTAACAAGTAACAAGCCGGCAGATTGAGCCGGAGCCTGGATAGCTCAGTCGGTAGAGCATCAGACTTTTAATCTGAGGGTCCAGGGTTCAAGTCCCTGTTCGGGCGTGAGGCAATCCTATTGATGGCGGCCTCCATATCCCTAGCTCGGCACACCCGAGTCAGCCTCGTTGGGAAAGAGTGCTCATGAAGTCAACTGAGTGAGTCTCAGTTCTCCTAGTTGGTACCGCTGTTCCTCCTGCTGCAGGGCCAGCATCTTCTAAACATTGCATTCATCTTATTCTCTCAAGATTGTTCTTAAAAAAATTTTTTAAGAAGAATGCACATTTTTCAAAAGACTCACAGCTTTCCAAATAACTCTTTCAAGTGAGGATAGCCCCACACCTGTCTTAAATCCTAAATAATAAGAACCAGTTAATTAAGTAACTGGGTTAGTTCAAATTGGTCGTCACATTTTGGCATAGTAAGAACAGCAGCTACATGTAGTACATAGGGTTACATGTTTTAACCTGCTCAGTGTGATTTGATGTATTTTTGAATTTTACCAGGTTTCCATGTGGTCTTGGCCATTTTCTTCCTCTTACGCATTTGGACGTGTGTACATGTGACTGATCACATGACAGGAAACAGGAAAAAACGGTATAAAAGAGGCAGCATGGCAAGCAAACAGCCTTTCACTTTACAAATCTGCTGGCGATCACCATTTCTGGACTGTGGTGTTTTATTCGACTTATCTTTGTAGATTCAAGCACTTGGAACATCACTTGGATTGCATTATACACGGCTGGAAACGTGGCGGTGCTATGGAAACCCCCCCCCAGTGGGACCCCTCTCTACTCGGTGTTGCAGTAGTCGTGGCCGAGTGGTTAAGGCGATGGACTAGAAATCCATTGGGGTCTCCCCACGCAAGTTCTAATCCTGCCGACTACGCTTTTGCGTTCCGCCCGCTGCATTGCATAAACAAGTCGCGGGACTTTTTTGAATCCCTTGGACTGTAGCACGCCGTCATCTTCAGTGGTCAGTACCCTGCGTTGTGGCCGCAGCAACCCCGCTTCCAATCCGGGTCTCGCCGTCTTTTGCCCTCAGACTCCTATTTGCCACCTCACCCTTCAGCTGGACATTGTGTCTGAAGCTCGCTGGCGGTCTATTCTGCTTTCTTCCTGCAGTCAACGGACCTGGAGGGCAGCAGGTCGGTGTAGTCGTGGCCGAGAGGTTAAGGCGATGGACTTGAAATCCATTGGGGTCTCCCCGCGCAGGTTCGAACCCTGCCGACTACGAGTTGCGACCAATTCCATCTTCCACGGTCTTTGCTCTCTCTTCACACTTCCTGTTTTGCAGGCTGCAACAACGGCGCTTTGTTGATACGAGTATCAAGTTGGTGGTCTGAGCCCGGTAGCTCAGTCGGTAGAGCATCAGAATTTTAATCTGAGGGTCCAGGGTTCAAGTGCCTGTTTGGGCGAAAAGCAGTCCTATCGATGGCGGCCTCCTGCTGCAGGGCCAGCATCTTCTAAACAATGCTCTCATCTTATTACTCAAGATTGTTCTTAAAGAAACGTGAAAAGAACGCATGCATTTTTGAAAAGACTCAAAACTTACAAAATAGCTCTTTAAAGTGAGGATAGCCCCACATCTCTCTTAAATGCCAAAGAATAAGAACCAGTTAATTCAGCAAATGGGTTACTTCAAATTGGTTGTCTCTGAGCCCAAACGGCCCTAGCTAGGGTTACATGGTGTAGTGGTTAGCCCTCTGACTCTGTTTTAGACCCTGTCTGAAGAATCTTTGGCAGCAGTCAGTCAAAAACGCTTTCAGGGGTGCTTAGATTGGTTGCCGTCATGCGCAGGCTGTCTCTGGAGGGAAGTGAGCTTAAAAGAGCGGACCCAAGCTTGGAGAATGCGGGCATCGATCCCACAACCTCTCGCATGCTAGCGAGCGCTCTACCATTTGAGCTAATTCCTTGCTTGGCTACAGACATGTCCAAACATTGCCTTCGCAGAGCGACGTCTATTTTTAAGGGGCTTGAATCTGTGAATTGAAGCAAATGAAGTTGGTGAATTAACCGAGATATTGTGCTTTAGTTTAAGGGGGTACTGAGGCTTACTACCGGGCTGTTTTGCCACCCAGGATCGCTAGCAACCATCAAGTTTTCAGTCAACTGGGCCGAGAAGCGCAAAAGTGCAGTCATGTGGGACTCCAGGCTCAGCACTGAAAACCCCCATCCACTTTTCAGCCTGCTTTGTCCTCAATGTGAAGCCTGATCTCCGTAGTCGTGGCAGAGTGTTCGCCTGCATGCAGAAGAGAAAGGGCTGTGTTATTTTTTTTCTTTCTCCTCCTCTCTGCCCCGACCAATGCTTCCCAGCCCTTCTCACCACTGAGGCTCAGTGGCGTGCCGTGATCGTGATAGTGGTTAGTACTCTGCGTTGTGGCCGCAGCAACCCCGGTTCGAACTGGTCACGGTAGGCTTTTGCCAACAGGCAACGATCTTCTCCCATGTTTTTTTGCCACCTCATCCGGTGCTGGTGCGAACCTTGCCAACTACGGATGGCGATTGCCCTTTGACTTTAGTATTTGGTGCCGATAATTGTACCTTCCACGGTCTTTGCTCTCTCTTCCGCAATTCCGCTTTTGCAGGCTTCACCTCGGCGCTTTGTGGATACGTTATATACTAACAAGTAACAAGCCGGCAGATTGAGCCGAGCCTGATAGCTCAGTCGGTAGAGCATCAGACTTTTAATCTGAGGGTCCAGGGTTCAAGTCCCTGTTCGGGCGCGAGGCAATCCTATTGATGGCGGCCTCCATATCCCTAGCTCGGCACACCCGAGTCAGCTCGTTGGGAAAGAGTGCTCATGAAGTCAACTGAGTGAGTCTCAGTTCTCCTAGTTGGTACCGCTGTTCCTCCTGCTGCAGGGCCAGCATCGCCTAAACATTGCTTTCATCTTATTCTCAAGATTGTTCTTAAAAAAATTTTTAAGAAGAATGCACATTTTTCAAAAGACTCACAGCTTTCCAAATAACTCTTTCAAGTGAGGATAGCCCCACACCTGTCTTAAATCCCAAATAATAAGAACCAGTTAATTAAGTAACTGGGTTAGTTCAAATTGGTCGTCACATTTTGGCATAGTAAAAACAGCAGCTACATGTAGTACATAGGGTTACATGTTTTAACCTGCTCAGTGTGATTTGATGTATTTTTGAATTTTACCAGGTTTCCATGTGGTCTTGGCCATTTTCTTCCTCTTACGCATTTGGACGTGTGTACATGTGACTGATCACATGACAGGAAACAGGAAAAAACGGTATAAAAGAGGCAGCATGGCAAGCAAACAGCCTTTCACTTTACAAATCTGCTGGCGATCACCATTTCTGGACTGTGGTGTTTTATTCGGACTTATCTTTGTAGATTCAAGCACTTGGAACATCACTTGATTGCATTATACACGGCTGGAAACGCATGGTGCTATGGAAACCCCAGTGGGACCCTCTCTACTCGGTGTTGCAGTAGTCGTGGCCGAGTGGTTAAGGCGATGGACTAGAAATCCATTGGGGTCTCCCCACGCAAGTTCTAATCCTGCCGACTACGCTTTTGCGTTCCGCCCGCTGCATTGCATAAACAAGTCGCGGGACTTTTTGAATCCCTTGACTGTAGAACGCCGTCATCTTCAGTGGTCAGTACCCTGCGCTGTGGCCGCAGCAACCCCGCTTCAATCCGGTCTCGCCGCCTTTTGCCCTCAGACTCCTATTTGCCACCTCACCCTTCAGCTGGACATTGTGTCTGAAGCTCGCTGGCGGTCTATTCTGCTTTCTTCCTGCAGTCAACGGACCTGGAGGGCAGCAGGTCGGTGTAGTCGTGGCCGAGAGGTTAAGGCGATGGACTTGAAATCCATTGGGGTCTCCCCGCGCAGGTTCGAACCCTGCCGACTACGAGTTGCGACCAATTCCATCTTCCACGGTCTTTGCTCTCTCTTCACACTTCCTGTTTTGCAGGCTGCACAACGGCGCTTTGTTGATACGAGTATCAAGTTGGTGGTCTGAGCCCGGGTAGCTCAGTCGGTAGAGCATCAGAATTTTAATCTGAGGGTCCAGGGTTCAAGTGCCTGTTTGGGCGAAAAGCAGTCCTATCGATGGCGGCCTCCTGCTGCAGGGCCAGCATCTTCTAAACAATGCTCTCATCTTATTACTCAAGATTGTTCTTAAAGAAACGTGAAAAGAACGCGCATTTTTGAAAAGACTCAAAACTTACAAAATAGCTCTTTAAAGTGAGGATAGCCCCACATCTCTCTTAAATGCCAAAGAATAAGAACCAGTTAATTCAGCAAATGGGTTACTTCAAATTGGTTGTCTCTGAGCCCAAACGGCCCTAGCTAGGGTTACATGGTGTAGTGGTTAGCCCTCTGACTCTGTTTTAGACCCTGTCTGAAGAATCTTTTGGCAGCAGTCAGTCAAAAACGCTTTCAGGGGTGCTTAGATTGGTTGCCGCCATGCGCAGGCTGTCTCTGGAGGGAAGTGAGCTTAAAAGAGCGGACCCAAGCTTGGAGAATGCGGGCATCGATCCCACAACCTCTCGCATGCTAAGCGAGCGCTCTACCATTTGAGCTAATTCCCCTTGCTTGGCTACAGACATGTCCAAACATTGCCTTCGCAGAGCGACGCCTATTTTTAAGGGGCTTGAATCTGTGAATTGAAGCAAATGAAGTTGGTGAATTAACCGAGATATTGTGCTTTAGTTTAAGGGGGTACTGAGGCTTACTACCGAAGCTGTTTTGCCACCCAGGATCGCTAGCAACCATCAAGTTTTCAGTCAACTGGGCCGAGAAGCGCAAAGTGCAGTCATGTGGGACTCCAGGCTCAGCACTGAAAACCCCCATCCACTTTTTCAGCCTGCTTTGTCCTCAATGTGAAGCCTGATCGCCGTAGTCGTGGCAGAGTGTTCGCCTGCATGCAGAAGAGAAAGGGCTGTGTTATTTTTTTCTTTCTCCTCCTCTCTGCCCCGGACCAATGCTTCCAGCCCTTCTCACCACTGAGGCTCAGTGGCGTGCCGTGATCGTGATAGTGGTTAGTACTCTGCGTTGTGGCCGCAGCAACCCCGGTTCGAACTGGTCACGGTAGGCTTTTGCCAACAGGCAACGATCTTCTCTCCCATGTTTTTTTTGCCACCTCATCCGGTGCTGGTGCGAACCTTGCCAACTACGGATGGCGATTGCCTTTGACTTTAGTATTTGGTGCCGATAATTGTACCTTCCACGGTCTTTGCTCTCTCTTCCGCACCTGCTTTTGCAGGCTTCACCTCGCGCTTTGTGGATACGTTATATACTAACAAGTAACAAGCCGGGCAGATTGAGCCGGAGCCTGATAGCTCAGTCGGTAGAGCATCAGACTTTTAATCTGAGGGTCCAGGGTTCAAGTCCCTGTTCGGGCGCGAGGCAATCCTATTGATGGCGGCCTCCATATCCCTAGCTCGCACACCCTTAGTCAGCTCGTTGGGAAAGAGTGCTCATGAAGTCAACTGAGTGAGTCTCAGTTCTCCTAGTTGGTACCGCTGTTCCTCCTGCTGCAGGGCCAGCATCTTCTAAACATTGCTTTCATCTTATTCTCAAGATTGTTCTTAAAAATTTTTTTAAGAAGAATGCACATTTTTCAAAAGACTCACAGCTTTCCAAATAACTCTTTCAAGTGAGGATAGCCCCACACCTGTCTTAAATCCCAAATAATAAGAACCAGTTAATTAAGTAACTGGGTTAGTTCAAATTGGTCGTCACATTTTGGCATAGTAAAAACAGCAGCTACATGTAGTACATGTTGTTTTAACCTGCTCAGTGTGATTTGATGTATTTTTGAATTTTACCAGGTTTCCATGTGGTCTTGGCCATTTTCTTCCTCTTACGCATTTGGACGTGTGTACATGTGACTGATCACATGACAGGAAACAGGAAAAAACGGTATAAAAGAGGCAGCATGGCAAGCAAACAGCCTTTCACTTTACAAATCTGCTGGCGATCACCATTTCTGGACTGTGGTGTTTTATTCGACTTATCTTTGTAGATTCAAGCACTTGGAACATCACTTGGATTGCATTATACACGGCTGGAAACGCGTGCGGTGCTATGGAAACCGCCCAGTGGGACCCCTCTCTAATCGGTGTTGCAGTAGTCGTGGCGAGTGGTTAAGGCGATGGCCTAGAAATCCATTGGGGTCTCTCCGCCGCAAGTTCGAATCCTGCCGACCACGCTTTATGCTCCGCCCGCTGCATCCGCCGCGGTGACTTTTGCATTGCATAAACGCCGTTGTGGCCGCAGCAACCCCGCTTCCAATCCGGTCTGCGCCGCTCTTTTGCCCTCAGACTCCTATTTGCCACCTCACCCTTCAGCTGGACATTGTGCCTGAAGCTCGCTGGCGGTCTATTCTGCTTTCTTCCTGCAGTCAACGGACCTGGAGGGCAGCAGGTCGGTGTAGTCGTATATCAGAGGTTAAGGCGATGGACTTGAAATCCATTGGTGTCTCCCCGCGCAGGTTCGAATCCTGCCGACTACGAGTTGCGACTAATTGCATCTTCCACGGTCTTTGCTCTCTCTCCACAATTCCTGTTTTGCAGGTTGAACAACGCTTTCAGGGGGTGCTTAGATTGGTTGCCGCCATGCCCCATCCACTTTTCAGCCTGCTTTGTCCTCAATGTGAAGCCTGATCTCCATCCTGGCAGGCCCTGCTGCAGGGCCAGCATCTTCTAAACAATGCTCTCATCTTATTACTCAAGATTGTTCTTAAAGAAACGTGAAAAGAACGCGCATTTTTGAAAAGACTCAAAACTTACAAAATAGCTCTTTAAAGTGAGGATAGCCCCACATCTCTCTTAAATGCCAAAGAATAAGAACCAGTTAATTCAGCAAATGGGTTACTTCAAATTGGTTGTCTCTGAGCCCAAACGGCCCTAGCTAGGGTTACATGGTGTAGTGGTTAGCCCTCTGGACTCTGTTTTAGACCCTGTCTGAAGAATCTTTTGGCAGCAGTCAGTCAAAAACGCTTTCAGGGGTGCTTAGATTGGTTGCCGTCATGCGCAGGCTGTCTCTGGAGGGAAGTGAGCTTAAAAAAGAGCGGACCCAAGCTTGGAGAATGCGGGCATCGATACCACTACCTCTCGCATGCTGCGAGCGCTCTACCATTTGAGCTAATTTCCTTGCTTGGCTACAGACATGTCCAAACACTGCTCTCGCAGAGCGACGCCTATTTTTAAGGGCTTGAATCTGTGAATTGACGCAAATGAAGTTGGTGAATTAACCGAGATATTGTGCTTTAGTTTAAGGGGTACTGAGGCTTACTACCGGGCTGTTTTGCCACCCAGGATCGCTAGCAACCATCAAGTTTTCGGTCAACTGGGCCGAGAAGCGCAAAAGTGCAGTCATGTGGACTCCAGGCTCAGCACTGAATAACCCCCCATCCACTTTTCAGCCTGCTTTGTCCTCAATGTGAAGCCTGATCTCCGTAGTCGTGGCAGAGTGTTCGCCTGCATGCAGAAGAGAAAGGGCTGTGTTATTTTTTTCTTTCTCCTCCCTCTGCCCCGGACCAATGCTTCCAGCCCTTCTCACCACTGAGGCTCAGTGGCGCCGTGATCGTATAGTGGTTAGTACTCTGCGTTGTGGCCGCAGCAACCCCGGTTCGAACCGGTCACGGCAGGCTTTTGCCAACAGGCAACGATCTTCTCTCCCATGTATTTTTGCCACCTCATCCGGTGCTGGTGCGAACCTTGCCAACTACGGATGGCGATTGCCCTTTGACTTTAGTATTTGGTGCCGATAATTGTACCTGCCACGGTCTTTGCTCTCTCTTCCGCACTCCGCTTTTTGCAGGCTTCACCTCGGCGCGCTTTGTGGATACGTTATATACTAACAAGTAACAAGCCGGCAGATTGAGCCGAGCCTGGATAGCTCAGTCGGTAGAGCATCAGACTTTTAATCTGAGGGTCCAGGGTTCAAGTCCCTGTTCGGGCGTGAGGCAATCCTATTGATGGCGGCCTCCATATCCCTAGCTCGGCACACCCGAGTCAGCTCGTTGTGAAAAAAAGAGTGCTCATGAAGTCAACTGAGTGAGTCTCAGTTCTCCTAGTTGGTACCGCTGTTCCTCCTGCTGCAGGGCCAGCATCTTCTAAACATTGCTTTCATCTTATTCTCAAGATTGTTCTTAAAAAAATTTTTTAAGAAGAATGCACATTTTTCAAAAGACTCACAGCTTTCCAAATAACTCTTTCAAGTGAGGATAGCCCCACACCTGTCTTAAATCCCAAAAATAAGAACCAGTTAATTAAGTAACTGGGTTAGTTCAAATTGGTCGTCACATTTTGGCATAGTAAGAACAGCAGCTACATGTAGTACATAGGGTTACATGTTTTAACCTGCTCAGTGTGATTTGATGTATTTTTGAATTTTACCAGGTTTCCATGTGGTCTTGGCCATTTTCTTCCTCTTACGCATTTGGACGTGTGTACATGTGACTGATCACATGACAGGAAACAGGAAAAACGGTATAAAAGAGGCAGCATGGCAAGCAAACAGCCTTTCACTTTACAAATCTGCTGGCGATCACCATTTCTGGACTGTGGTGTTTTATTCGGACTTATCTTTGTAGATTCAAGCACTTGGAACATCACTTGGATTGCATTATACACGGCTGGAAACGTGCGGTGCTATGGAAACCCCCCCCAGTGGGACCCCTCTCTACTCGGTGTTGCAGTAGTCGTGGCCGAGTGGTTAAGGCGATGGACTAGAAATCCATTGGGGCTCCTCGCAAGTTCGAATCCTGCCGACCACGCTTTGCGCTCCGCCCGCTGCATTGCATAAACAAGTCGCGGGACTTTTTTGAATCCCTTGACTGTAGCACGCCGTCATCTTCAGTGGTCAGTACCCTGCGTTGTGGCCGCAGCAACCCCGCCTTCCAATCCGGTCTCGCCGCCTTTTGCCCTCAGACTCCTATTTGCCACCTCACCCTTCAGCTGGACATTGTGTCTGAAGCTCGCTGGCGGTCTATTCTGCTTTCTTCCTGCAGTCAACGGACCTGGAGGGCAACAGGTCGGTGTAGTCGTGGCCGAGAGGTTAAGGCGATGGACTTGAAATCCATTGGGGTCTCCCGCAGGTTCGAACCCTGCCGACTACGAGTTGCGACCAATTGCATCTTCCACGGTCTTTGCTCTCTTTCACACTTCCTGTTTTGCAGGCTGCAATAACGGCGCTTTGTTGATACGCAGTATCAAGTTGGTGGTCTGAGCCCGGTAGCTCAGTCGGTAGAGCATCAGAATTTTAATCTGAGGGTCCAGGGTTCAAGTGCCTGTTTGGGCGAAAGGCAGTCCTATCGATGGCGGCCTCCTGCTGCAGGGCCAGCATCTTCTAAACAATGCTCTCATCTTATTACTCAAGATTGTTCTTAAAGAAACGTGAAAAGAACGCGCATTTTTGAAAAGACTCAAAACTTACAAAATAGCTCTTTAAAGTGAGGATAGCCCCACATCTCTCTTAAATGCCAAAGAATAAGAACCAGTTAATTCAGCAAATGGGTTACTTCAAATTGGTTGTCTCTGAGCCCAAACGGCCCTAGCTAGGGTGACATGGTGTAGTGGTTAGCCCTCTGACTCTGTTTTAGACCCTGTCTGAAGAATCTTTTGGCAGCAGTCAGTCAAAAACGCTTTCAGGGGTGCTTAGATTGGTTGCCGTCATGCGCAGGCTGTCTCTGTAGGGAAGTGAGCTTAAAAGAGCGGACCCAAGCTTGGAGAATGCGGGCATCGATCCCACTACCTCTCGCATGCTAAGCGAGCGCCTACCATTTGAGCTAATTCCCTTGCTTGGCTACAGACATGTCCAAACATTGCTCTTCGCAGAGCGACGTCCTATTTTTAAGGGGCTTGAATCTGTGAATTGAAGCAAATGAAGTTGGTGAATTAACCGAGATATTGTGCTTTAGTTTAAGGGGTACTGAGGCTTACTACAACAAGCTGTTTTGCCACCCAGGATCGCTAGCAACCATCAAGTTTTTGGTCAACTGGGCCGAGAAGCGCAAAAGTGCAGTCATGTGGGACTCCAGGCTCAGCACTGAAAAACCCCATCCACTTTTCAGCCTGCTTTGTCCTCAATGTGAAGCCTGATCTCCGTAGTCGTGGGTGGCAGAGTGTTCGCCTGCATGCAGAAGAGAAAGGGGCTGTGTTATTTTTTTCTTTCTCCTCCCTCTCTGCCCCGGACCAATGCTTCCAGCCCTTCTCACCACTGAGGCTCAGTGGCGTGCCGTGATCGTGATAGTGGTTAGTACTCTGCGCTGTGGCCGCAGCAACCCCGGTTTGAACTGGTCACGGCAGGCTTTTGCCAACAGGCAACGATCTTCTCCCATGTTTTTTTTGCCACCTCATCCGGTGCTGGTGCGAACCTTGCCAACTACGGATGGCGATTGCCCTTGACTTTAGTATTTGGTGCCGATAATTGTACCTTCCACGGTCTTTGCTCTCTCTTCCGCAATTCCGCTTTTTGCAGGCTTCACTCTCGGCGCTTTGTGGATACGTTATATACTAACAAGTAACAAGCCGGCAGATTGAGCCGGAGCCTGATAGCTCAGTCGGTAGAGCATCAGACTTTAATCTGAGGGACCAGGGTTCAAGTCCCTGTTCGGGCGCGAGGCAATCCTATTGATGGCGGCCTCCATATCCCTAGCTCGGCACACCCGAGTCAGCTCGCTGGGAAAGAGTGCTCATGAAGTCAACTGAGTGAGTCTCAGTTCTCCTAGTTGGTACCGCTGTTCCTCCTGCTGCAGGGCCAGCATCTTCTAAACATTGCTTTCATCTTATTCTCAAGATTGTTCTTAAAAAAATTTTTTAAGAAGAATGCACATTTTTCAAAAGACTCACAGCTTTCCAAATAACTCTTTCAAGTGAGGATAGCCCCACACCTGTCTTAAATCCCAATAATAAGAACCAGTTAATTAAGTAACTGCTAGTTCAAATTGGTCGTCACATTTTGGCATAGTAAGAACAGCAGCTACATGTAGTACATAGGGTTACATGTTTTAACCTGCTCAGTGTGATTTGATGTATTTTTGAATTTTACCAGGTTTCCATGTGGTCTTGGCCATTTTCTTCCTCTTACGCATTTGACGTGTGTACATGTGACTGATCACATGACAGGAAACAGGAAAAAACGGTATAAAAGAGGCAGCATGGCAAGCAAACAGCCTTTCACTTTACAAATCTGCTGGCGATCACCATTTCTGGACTGTGGTGTTTTATTCGGACTTATCTTTGTAGATTCAAGCACTTGGAACATCACTTGGATTGCATTATACACGGCTGGAAACGTGCGGTGCTATGGAAACCCCAGTGGGACCCCTCTCTACTCTGTGTCGCAGTAGTCGTGGCCGAGAGGTTAAGGCGATGGACTTGAAATCCATTGGGGTCTCCCCTCGCAGGTTCGAACCCTGCCGACTACGAGTTGCGACCAATTGCATCTTCCACGGTCTTTGCTCTCTCTTCCACAATTCCTGTTTTGCAGGCTGCACAATGGCGCTTTGTTGATACGAGTATCAAGTTGGTGGTCTGAGCCCGGGTAGCTCAGTCGGTAGAGCATCAGACTTTTAATCTGAGCGTCCAGGGTTCAAGTGCCTGTTTGGGCGAAAGGCAGTCCTATCGATGGCGCCTCCTGCTGCAGGGCCAGCATCTTCTAAACAATGCTCTCATCTTATTACTCAAGATTGTTCTTAAAGAAACGTGAAAAGAACGCGGCATTTTTGAAAAGACTCAAAACTTACAAAATAGCTCTTTAAAGTGAGGATAGCCCCACATCTCTCTTAAATGCCAAAGAATAAGAACCAGTTAATTCAGCAAATGGGTTTCTTCAAATTGGTTGTCTCTGAGCCCAAACGGCCCTAGCTAGGTTACATGGTGTAGTGGTTAGCCCTCTGACTCTGTTTTAGACCCTGTCTGAAGAATCTTTTGGCAGCAGTCAGTCAAAAACGCTTTCAGGGGTGCTTAGATTGGTTGCCGCCATGCGCAGGCTGTCTCTGTAGGAAGTGAGCTTAAAAGAGCGGACCCAAGCTTGGAGAATGCGGGCATCGATCCCACTACCTCTCGCATGCTAAGCGAGCGCTCTACCATTTGAGCTAATTCCCTTGCTTGGCTACAGACATGTCCAAACATTGCTCTTCGCAGAGCGACGCCTATTTTTAAGGGGGCTTGAATCTGTGAATTGAAGCAAATGAAGTTGGTGAATTAACCGAGATATTGTGCTTTAGTTTAAGGGGTACTGAGGCTTACTACCGGCTGTTTTGCCACCCAGGATCGCTAGCAACCATCAAGTTTTCGGTCAACTGGGCCAGAAGCGCAAAAGTGCAGTCATGTGGGACTCCAGGCTCAGCACTGAAAAACCCCATCCACTTTTCAGCCTGCTTTGTCCTCAATGTGAAGCCTGATCTCCGTAGTCGTGGCAGAGTGTTCGCCTGCATGCAGAAGAGAAAGGGCTGTGTTATTTTTTTCTTTCTCCTCCCCTCTCTGCCCCGGACCAATGCTTCCAGCCCTTCTCACCACTGAGGTTCAGTGGCGTGCCGTGATCGTGATAGTGGTTAGTACTCTGCGCTTGTGGCCGCAGCAACCCCGGTTCGAACTGGTCACGGCAGGCTTTTTGCCAACAGGCAACAATCTTCTCTCCCCATGTTTTTTGCCACCTCATCCGGTGCTGGTGCGAACCTTGCCAACTACGGATGGCGATTGCCCTTTGACTTTAGTATTTGGTGCCGATAATTGTACCTTCCACGGTCTTTGCTCTCTCTTCCGCAATTCCGTTTTTGCAGGTTTCACCTCGGCGCTTTGTGGATACGTTATATACTAACAAGTAACAAGCCGGCAGATTGAGCCGGAGCCTGGATGGCGCTACCTGGAGCAGGATCGTCTGTGTTTCGCGGTCCAATCGCCGAGCTCACTTTCCATTTTGACAATGGACGAACGGCCAACCGCGTCGCGCTTGAGAATGGACGGGAGCCAATCAGAGCGCGAGCTGTCCATTGTTGGGGAGCCAATCAGAGCGCGAGCTGTCCATTGTTGGGGAGCCAATCAGAGCGCGAGCTGTCCATTGTTGGGGAGCCAATCCGGTCTCTCGCTATCCATTGTGTTGGGAGCAGACTTTACGCAGTCCTGAGGAAAATTGACAGATTTCAATATCGACAGAAGAAAATTGCATAATTCGACAAAGTAAGTATTAAATGTTTTTTTTCCTCTCCGCTTGCTATGTTTTTGAGCTGATAATTCATTACGCTTTCGTCCGTTGCTCATGTTTTGCGCTTAAAAACTATGACTTCGTAACGACTTTTTGAACATCTTCTATAATTACAATTTGCCTTTAATCTTATTTATTACATTCCATTTAGTCGTTTTATATCTCGGGAAAAAGCGTTATAACTGTCATTAAATTCCCGGGAAATTCAAAATGATTTGACTTGAGGACGTGTGGTGTAGTAACCATGACGTGTTTTGTCGTCGCGTTGTTTGCCTTTAATCTTAGTTATTACATTCCATTTAGTCAGTTTGCAACTGTATAAACAAAGTTTTGCTATACATAAAAATCTGAATGAAAAAAAACAACGTGACGCTTGTAAACATTTACCATGTGCAATATTTACTATAGTGGAAGTGTAGTAAAAGTGTTTTGTTAGCATAGTTTCACAAGATTTTTAAAAGTTTATTTTGGGTAAAAACAATCATTTTACATCAAAGTTTGTTGTTTTGCTATAGTGTGAATGTAGTAATCCTGTTTTGTGTTTGCAGATTGATTACTATTTGTATAAACACATATGCAAGTGCTAAACATAATCATTTTCAATGACAAAGGAAAGTAATACATCAATTAACCATAGATATATAAACGTGCAGTTACAAAAGTGTAGTTACTATGAAGAAACATACGTTTAACCACAGTTTTGAACTGAATTAACAATGCTTTATACCAGTTAATTAAGTAACTGGGTTAGTTCAAATTGGTCGTCACATTTTGGCATAGTAAGAACAGCAGCTACATGTAGTACATAGGGTTACATGTTTTAACCTGCTCAGTGTGATTTGATGTATTTTTGAATTTTACCAGGTTTCCATGTGGTCTTGGCCATTTTCTTCCTCTTACGCATTTGGACGTGTGTACATGTGACTGATCACATGACAGGAAACAGGAAAACGGTATAAAAGAGGCAGCATGGCAAGCAAACAGCCTTTCACTTTACAAATCTGCTGGCGATCACCATTTCTGGACTGTGGTGTTTTATTCGGACTTATCTTTGTAGATTCAAGCACTTGGAACATCACTTGGATTGCATTATACACGGCTGGAAACGTGCGGTGCTATGGAAACCCCCCCCAGTGGGACCCCTCTCTACTCGGTGTTGCAGTAGTCGTGGCGAGTGGTTAAGGCGATGGACTAGAAATCCATTGGGGTCTCCCCACGCAAGTTCTAATCCTGCCGACTACGCTTTTGCGTTCCGCCCGCTGCATTGCATAAACAAGTCGCGGGACTTTTTTGAATCCCTTGGACTGTAGCACGCCGTCATCTTCAGTGGTCAGTACCCTGCGTTGTGGCCGCAGCAACCCCGCTTCCAATCCGGGTCTCGCCGTCTTTTGCCCTCAGACTCCTATTTGCCACCTCACCCTTCAGCTGGACATTGTGTCTGAAGCTCGCTGGCGTCTCTAATCTGCTTTCTTCCTGCAGTCAACGGACCTGGAGGGCAGCAGGTCGGTGTAGTCGTGGCCGAGAGGTTAAGGCGATGGACTTGAAATCCATTGGGGTCTCCCGCGCAGGTTCGAACCCCTGCCGACTACGAAGTTGCGCACCAATTCCATCTTCCACGGTCTTTGCTCTCTTCACACTTCCTGTTTTGCAGGCTGCACAATCGGCGCTTTGTTGATACGAGTATCAAGTTGGTGGTCTGAGCCCGGTAGCTCAGTCGGTAGAGAGCATCAGAATTTTAATCTGAGGGTCCAGGGTTCAAGTGCCTGTTTGGGCGAAAAGCAGTCCTATCGATGGCGGCCTCCTGCTGCAGGGCCAGCATCTTCTAAACAATGCTCTCATCTTATTACTCAAGATTGTTCTTAAAGAAACGTGAAAAGAACGCGCATTTTGAAAAGACTCAAAACTTACAAAATAGCTCTTTAAAGTGAGGATAGCCCCACATCTCTCTTAAATGCCAAAGAATAAGAACCAGTTAATTCAGCAAATGGGTTACTTCAAATTGGTTGTCTCTGAGCCCAAACGGCCCTAGCTAGGGTTACATGGTGTAGTGGTTAGCCCTCTGACTCTGTTTTAGACCCTGTATGAAGAATCTTTTGGCAGCAGTCAGTCAAAAACGCTTTCAGGGGTGCTTAGATTGGTTGCCGCCATGCGCAGGCTGTCTCTGGAGGAAGTGAGCTTAAAAGAGCGGACCCAAGCTTGGAGAATGCGGGCATCGATCCACAACCTCTCGCATGCTAAGCTAGCGCTTCTACCATTTGAGCTAATTCCCCTTGCTTGGCTACAGACATGTCCAAACATTGCCTTCAGAGAGCGACGCCTATTTTTATGGGCTTGAATCTGTGAATTGAAGCAAATGAAGTTGGTGAATTAACCGAGATATTGTGCTTTAGTTTAAGGGTACTGAGGCTTACTACCGAAGCTGTTTTGCCACCCAGGATCGCTAGCAACCATCAAGTTTTCAGTCAACTGGGCCGAGAAGCGGCAAAAGTGCAGTCATGTGGGACTCCAGGCTCAGCACTGAAAAACCCCATCCACTTTTCAGCCTGCTTTGTCCTCAATGTGAAGCCTGATCTCCATAGTCGTGGCAGAGTGTTCGCCTGCATGCAGAAGAGAAAGGGCTGTGTTATTTTTTTCTTTCTCCTCCTCTCTGCCCCGGACCAATGCTTCCAGCCCTTCTCACCACTGAGGCTCAGTGGCGTGCCGTGATCGTGATAGTGGTTAGTACTCTGCGTTGTGGCCGCAGCAATCCCGGTTCGAATGGGTCACGGCAGGCTTTTGCCAACAGGCAACAATCTTCTCCCATGTTTTTTTGCCACCTCATCCGGTGCTGGTGCGAACCTTGCCAACTACGGATGGCGATTGCCCTTGACTTTAGTATTTGGTGCCGATAATTGTACCTTCCACGGTCTTTGCTCTCTCTCTTCCGCAATTCCGCTTTTTGCAGGCTTCACCTCGGCGCTTTGTGGATACGTTATATACTAACAAGTAACAAGCGGCAGATTGAGCCGAGCCTGGATAGCTCAGTCGGTAGAGCATCAGACTTTAATCTGAGGGTCCAGGGTTCAAGTCCCTGTTCGGGCGCGAGGCAATCCTATTGATGGCGGCCTCCATATCCCTAGCTCGGCACACCCGAGTCAGCTCGTTGGGAAAGAGTGCTCATGAAGTCAACTGAGTGAGTCTCAGTTCTCCTAGTTGGTACCGCTGTTCCTCCTGCTGCAGGGCCAGCATCTTCTAAACATTGCTTTCATCTTATTCCTCAAGATTGTTCTTAAAAAATTTTTTAAGAAGAATGCACATTTTTCAAAAGACTCACAGCTTTCCAAATAACCCTTTCAAGTGAGGATAGCCCCACACCTGTCTTAAATCCCAAATAATAAGAACCAGTTAATTAAGTAACTGGGTTAGTTCAAATTGGTCGTCACATTTTGGCATAGTAAGAGCAGCAGCTTCATGGAGTACATAGGGTTACATGTTTTAACCTGCTCAGTGTGATTTGATGTATTTTTGAATTTTACCAGGTTTCCATGTGGTCTTGGCCATTTTCTTCCTCTTACGCATTTGGACGTGTGTACATGTGACTGATCACATGACAGGAAACAGGAAAAACGGTATAAAAGAGGCAGCATGGCAAGCAAACAGCCTTTCACTTTACAAATCTGCTGGCGATCACCATTTCTGACTGTGGTGTTTTATTCGGACTTATCTTTGTAGATTCAAGCACTTGGAACATCACTTGATTGCATTATACACGGCTGGAAACGTGCGGTGCTATGGAAACCGCCCCAGTGGACTCCCTCTCTACTCGGTGTTGCAGTAGTCGTGGCCGAGTGGTTAAGGCGATGGACTAGAAATCCATTGGGGTCTCCCGCCGCAGGTTCGAATCCTGCCGACTACGCTTTTATGCTCCGCCCGCTGCATTGCATAAACAAGTCGCGGGACTTTTTGAATCCCTTGGACTGTAGCACGCCGTCATCTTCAGTGGTCAGTACCCCGCGTTAGGCCGCAGCAACCCCGCTTAATCCGGTCTCGCCGCCTTTTGCCTCAGACTCCTATTTGCCACCTCACCCTTCAGCTGGACATTGTGTCTGAAGCTCGCTGGCGGTCTATTCTGCTTTCTTCCTGCAGTCAACGGACCTGGAGGGCAGCAGATCAGTGTAGTCGTGGCCGAGAGGTTAAGGCGATGGACTTGAAATCCATTGGGGTCTCCCGCGCAGGTTCGAACCCTGCCGACTACGAAGCCATGACCAATTGCATCTTCCACAGTCTTTGCTCTCTCTTCCACAATTCCTGTTTTGCAGGCTGCAATAACGGGCGCTTTGTTGATACGAGTATCAAGTTGGTGGTCTGAGCCCGGTAGCTCAGTCGGTAGAGCATCAGACTTTAATCTGAGGGTCCAGGGTTCAAGTGCCTGTTTGGGCGAAAAGCAGTCGTATCGATGGCGGCTCTCCTGCTGCAGTGCCAGCATCTTCTAAACAATGCTCTCATCTTATTACTCAAGATTGTTCTTAAAGAAACGTGAAAAGAACGCGCATTTTTGAAAAGACTCAAAACTTACAAAATAGCTCTTTAAAGTGAGGATAGCCCCACATCTCTCTTAAATGCCAATGAATAAGAACCAGTTAATTCAGCAAATGGGTTACTTCAAATTGGTTGTCTCTGAGCCGAAACGACCCTAGCTAGGGTTACATGGTGTAGTGGTTAGCCCTCTGGACTCTGTTTTAGACCCTGTATGAAGAATCTTTTGGCAGCAGTCAGTCAAAAAACGCTTTCAGGGGGTGCTTAGATTGGTTGCCGCCATGCCCCATCCACTTTTCAGCCTGCTTTGTCCTCAATGTGAAGCCTGATCTCCATAGTCGCGGCAGAGTGTTCGCTGCATGCAGAAGAGAAAGGGCTGTGTTATTTTTTCTTTTTCTCCTCCTCTCTCTGCCCCGGACCAATGCTTCCAGCCCTTCTCACCACTGAGGCTCAGTGGCGTGCCGATCGTGATAGTGGTTAGTACTCTGCGTTGGTGGCCGCAGCAATCCCGGTTCGAACTGGGTCACGGGCAGGCTTTTGCCAACAGGCAACAATCTTCTCTCCCATGTTTTTTTGCCACCTCATCCGGTGCTGGTGCGAACCTTGCCAACTACGGATGGCGATTGCCCTTTTGACTTTAGTATTTGGTGCCGATAATTGTACCTTCCACGGTCTTTGCCTGCTCTCTCTTCCGCAATTCCGCTTTTGCAGGTTTCACCTCGGCGCTTTGTGGATACGTTATATACTAACAAGTAACAAGCCGGCACATTGAGCCGGAGCCTGGATAGCTCAGTCGGTAGAGCATCAGACTTTTAATCTGAGGGTCCAGGGTTCAAGTCCCTGTTCGGGCGCGAGGCAATCCTATTGATGGCGGCCTCCATATCCCTAGCTCGGCACACCCGAGTCAGCTCGTTGGGAAAGAGTGCTCATGAAGTCAACTCAGTGAGTCTCAGTTCTCCTAGTTGGTACCGCTGTTCCTCCTGCTGCAGGGCCAGCATCTTCTAAACATTGCTTTCATCTTATTCTCAAGATTGTTCTTAAAAATTTTTTAAGAAGAATGCACATTTTTCAAAAGACTCACAGCTTTCCAAATAACTCTTCAAGTGAGGATAGCCCCACACCTGTCTTAAATCCCAAATAATAAGAACCAGTTAATTAAGTAACTGGACTTAGTTCAAATTAGTCGTCACATTTTGGCATAGTAAGAACAGCAGCTACATGTAGTACATAGGGTTACATGTTTTAACCTGCTCAGTGTGATTTGATGTATTTTTAATTTTACCAGGTTTCCATGTTGTCTTGGCCATTTTTTCCTCTTACGCATTTGGCGTGTGTACATGTGACTGATCACATGACAGGAAACAGGAAAAAAGGTATAAAAGAGGCAGCATGGCAAGCAAACAGCCTTTCACTTTACAAATCTGCTGGCGATCACCATTTCTGGACTGTGGTGTTTTATTCGACTTATCTTTGTAGATTCAAGCACTTGGAACATCACTTGGATTGCATTATACACGGCTGGAAACGCAGCGGTGCTATGGAAACCCCCAGTGGGACCCCTCTCTAGTCGGTGTTGCAGTAGTCGTGGCGAGTGGTTAAGGCGATGGACTAGAAATCCATTGGGGTCTCCCCCGCGCAGGTTCGAATCCTGCCGACCACGCTTTTGCCGTTCCGCCCGTTTGCATTGCATAAACAAGTCGCGGGACTTTTTGAATCCCTTGGACTGTAGCACGCCGTCATCTTCAGTGGTCAGTACCCTGCGTTGTGCCAGCCAGCAACCCTTCGCTTCAAATCCGGGTCTCGCCGTCTTTTTGCCCTCAGACTCCTATTTGCCACCTCACCCTTCCAGCTGGACATTGTGTCTGAAGCTCGCTGGCGGTCTATTCTGCTTTCTTCCTGCAGTCAACGGACCTGAGGGCTGCAGGTCGGTGTAGTCGCGGGCCGAGAGGTTAAGGCGATGGACTTGAAATCCATTGGGGTCTCCCGCGCAGGTTCGAACCCTGCCGACTACGAGTTGCGACCAATTGCATCTTCCACGGTCTTTGCTCTCTCTTCCACAATTCCTGTTTTGCAGGCTGCAATAACGGCGCTTTGTTGATACGAGTATCAAGTTGGTGGTCTGAGCCCGGTAGCTCAGGCGGTAGAGCATCAGACTTTTAATCTGAGGGTCCAGGGTTCAAGTGCCTGTTTGGGCGAAAGGCAGTCCTATCAATGGCGGCCTCCTGCTGCAGGACCAGCATCTTCTAAACAATGCTCTCATCTTATTACTCAAGATTGTTCTTAAAGAAGCGTGAAAAGAACGCGCATTTTGAAAAGACTCAAAACTTACAAAATAGCTCTTTAAAGTGAGGATAGCCCCACATCTCTTAAATGCCAATGAATAAGAACCAGTTAATTCAGCAAATGGGTTACTTCAAATTGGTTGTTTCTGAGCCAGAAACGGCCCTAGCTAGGGATTACATGGTGTAGTGGTTAGCCCTCTGGACTCTGTTTTAGACCCTGTATGAAGAATCTTTTGGCAGCAGTCAGTCAAAAACGCTTTCAGGGTGTTTAGATTGGTTGCCGCCATGCCCCATCCACTTTTCAGCCTGCTTTGTCCTCAATGTGAAGCCTGATCTCCATAGTCGTGGCAGAGTGTTCGCCTGCATGCAGAAGAGAAAGGGCTGTGTTTTTTTTTCTTTCTCCTCCCTCTCTGCCCCGGACCAATGCTTCAGCCCTTCTCACCACTGAGGCTCAGTGGCGTGCCGTGATCGTATAGTGGTTAGTACTCTGCGTTGTGGCGCAGCAATCCCGGTTCGAATCCGGGTCACGGCAGGCTTTTGCCAACAGGCAACAATCTTCTCTCCATGTTTTTGCCACCTCATCCGGTGCTGGTGCGAACCTTTGCGAACTACGGATGGCGATTGCCTTTGACTTTAGTTAGTATTTGGTGCCGATAATTGTACCTTCCACGGTCTTTTGCTCTCTCTTCCGCAAATTCCGTTTTTGCAGGCTTCACCTCGGCGCTTTGTGGATACGTTATATACTAACAAGTAACAAGCCGGGCAGATTGAGCTGGAGCCTGGATAGCTCAGTCGGTAGAGCATCAGACTTTTAATCTGAGGGTCCAGGGTTCAAGTCCTGTTCGGGCGCGAGGCAATCCTATTGATGGCGGCCTCCATATCCCTAGCTCGCACACCCGAGTCAGCTCGTTGGGAAAGAGTGCTCATGAAGTCAACTGAGTGAGTCTCAGTTCTCCTAGTTGGTACCGCTGTTCCTCCCTGCTGCAGGGCCAGCATCTTCTAAACATTGCTTTCATCTTATTCTCAAGATTGTTCTTAAAAATTTTTTTAAGAAGAATGCACATTTTTCCAAAAGACTCACAGCTTTCCAAATAACTCTTTCAAGTGAGGATAGCCCCACACCTGTCTTAAATCCCAAATAATAAGAACCAGTTAATTAAGTAACTGGGTTAGTTCAAATTGGTCGTCACATTTTGGCATAGTAAAAACAGCAGCTACATGTAGTACATGTTTTAACCTGCTCAGTGTGATTTGATGTATTTTTGAATTTTACCAGGTTTCCATGTTGTCTTGGCCATTTTCTTCCTCTGACGTAGCATTTGGACGTGTGTACATGTGACTGATCACATGACAGGAAACAGAAAAAAACGGTATAAAAGAGGCAGCATGGCAAGCAAACAGCCTTTCACTTTACAAATCTGCTGGCGATCACCATTTCTGGACTGTGGTGTTTTATTCGGACTTATCTTTGTAGATTCAAGCACTTGGAACATCACTTGGATTGCATTATACACGGCTGGAAACGTGCGGTGCTATGGAAACCGCTCCCCAGTGGGACCCCTCTGGAATCGGTGTTGCAGTAGTCGTGGCGAGTGGTTAAGGCGATGGCCTAGAAATCCATTGGGGTCTCTCCGCCAAGTTCGAATCCTGCCGACTAATCGCTTTATGCTCCGCCCGCTGCATTGCATAAACAAGGTTGTAGCGCAGCAACCTCCGCTTCAATCCGGGTCTCGCCTCTTGCCCTCAGACTCCTATTTGCCACCTCACCCTTCAGCTGGACATTGTGCCTGAAGCTCGTTGGCGGTCTATTCTGCTTTCTTCCTGCAGTCAACGGACCTGGAGGGCAGCAGGTCGGTGTGGTCGTGGCCGAGAGGTTAAGGCGATGGACTTGAAATCCATTGGTGTCTCCCGCGCAGGTTCGAATCCTGCCGACTACGAGTTGCGACCAATTGCATCTTCCATGGTCTTTGCTCTCTTTCACAATTCCTGTTTTGCAGGTTGAACAAACGCTTTCAGGGGTGCTTAGATTGGTTGCCGCCATGCGCCAAAGCTGGGGTAACAATAGTCTGTTAGAGGGGGAAGAAATGGAGGCGAGGAAGAAGGGGGAGAAGGGGAAAGAAGAGAAAAAGAAGAAAAAGGCGAAAAAAGAGGAAAATGAGGAGGAAAGTGGCTCTAATCCCTTTGTGCGCATAAAGCAATGTTTTTGTAAGTGTTTGTTTGCAATAAATTGCTTTTAAAAAACGTTTTCCTGTTGTTTTATTCATTTGTGAGGGAGAACGGTTGATCACGAGGTACCTGGTTCGAATCCCGCTGCTGCCAGGAATAAAAGTCGTTACTTAATGCTACGAATTATTTCTGAAATTGCCAAAAAACCTTGTATTAATTTTATGTTGCTGATTGTCAATATTCTCTTCAGTTCAGTTTTTCACTTTTAGTTTAAATTACACTTCTACTGCAGCTATTTTCTAAATAAAATAGTATAAATAGTCAGTTTATTTCTGAAACAATCCTAAAATTTCTCTGAATTTTTAAAATGTCTATAACCTTTGAATGAAAATGTAGAAAAGTAAAACATATGGAAAAGAGAGTTATGTAATCAGGACCTTTTTATTATTTTTCAATTAGTCATAGCCAATTATTCATTGCAAAAACAACAGAAAGAACAGAACAATACACATGAACAAACCTTAAAAATATCCACGACACTTGTGCATTCAAAACAAAACTATACACATAAATAAACATCTTACATAAATAAAAAGTTTGAATTTCTCTTCGGTAAAAAAATTTAAATAAAACTATACACATAAATAAAACCTTCTTTTAAGTTTCTTTTTTTTTATTTAGTTTTTTTAATATTGTCCAACCACTGCTCCTTTGGTAGTGTCTCTACAGAGGGGCAGTATATAATGCCCTTGTATTGGCTGTGCCCAGTCTCCACTGTCCTAAACTGCCCACATTTTTACCGCGTATTGTGCTCTACTCTGCGGGTCAGTTTTCTAACTGGAGCACGAGCTGGAGCAGGAGGCCCTGTTAGTCCCTGCGTGGCCAATGGAGCCAGCATCACCAGCTGAGCACCTGGGAGTGGAGCAGGTAAAAGTCGCCGAGGGATTTGAGGTATCTCCGCTGCAGCGATGTTCCTCTTCCTCTTCACACGTGCCTGGCCCACAGTGCTACTGGGCAGGTGGTATTGGTGAGATGGTCCTGCTTGGGGCAGAGAGATGGGGCGCACATTGGCAGAGGGTAGAGGGTCGGCTGCCACAGACAAACGGCTAGGCAGTTGCAGCCCCTGCATCAAAACTGCGCTGTCCTGCCTTTCACCCTCTTGTTGTGCCACTGAACCAGTGTGGTGTGGCTCACATTCACCAGCTGCAAGGTGGTCTGCTGCATAACGGCGGCATTGGTCAGAATACGCTGCCTGATTTTTTTTAGTCCTCCAAGATGAGGTCCCACCTCGACACTGTGCCAACCCCCTTCTTCTTTGGGCTTTTGTGAATGGCACAGAGCTTGACAAAAATGGTCTCGATGAGACGACAGCAATCTGGCCACTGGGCAAGAGGGGCAGTGGTGGTGAGTGCATGCCTCTTTACACTTTCCACCCCTGGAGTGAACTCCTGCCTCTTCTTGGGGATCTGAACCTCCCCCGTGTCCAGCTTGCTCTGGTGTCTGGCAGCAAACACCACCTCTGCTTATCATAGTCCAGCAGGTTCTGCCAAAGAGCAACTATGTTGCTCACCTAAGCAGATAGGGCATATACACATAGCAAATGAGAAAACAAAACACGTGCAAGTGTTGACATATGGCAGGTCAATGGGGGAAATAAGGAAACTTGAATGTTCCTGACCTGCTGGTTGGTGAGGATCAGCGATGACTGATTCTTAAGCTCCACCAGATACTCCGCCAGGCTGTCCACTCTGTCCATGCCTGGCACACCAGCACTATCTAAAGCCTGAGGGAAAAAAAAGACAGAAACGAGCAATATTATGACAGTTAAGTTTATACAGTTACGTTGACAAAAAACAAATACATATATACACATTTCTAGATGTGATTTTGTTGACAAGCATCAAGTTCAGATAGTATAAAGAAGCTTCAGATCATCTTAAACTCTTGTTTAACTTTTCTTAGCATAACAGTTCATAATCTATATTTGATATTTGTAATACAAATGTTAAAATGTTTTGTACTTTAACTAATTATAATAAATATTTAACAAATAAAACTATTTTATTGGCAAAACATAAATGTAATGATTTCTGATAGAACAGAATAGAATAGAGTGTAAGAAAATATTAGGGAATACCCGTGATGTTGGTAGAAAGGTTTCATTTATATATAATGTCATAAGCAATCCAAATCAGTCTGAGTGCACATATAACAAGGTATTTACATACCACAGATTCTGATGCACCTGGCATGGAGGAGGCAGCAGGCTGAATAAATGAAGCCGCAGCCAAGGTGGAGGAGGCAGCTGGCTGGACGGTGGAGGAGGCAGCTGGCTGGACGGTGGAGGCAGAAGCAAGGTGGAGGCGGCAGCTGGCTGGACGTTGGAGGAGGCAGCTGGCTGGACGGTGGAGGCAGAAGCCATTGTGAGGCGTGCAGCTGGCTGGACGTTGGAGGAGGCAGCTGGCTGGACGGTGGAGGCAGAAGCTGGTGGAGGCGGCAGCTGGCTGGACGTTGAGAGGCAGCTGGCTGGACGGTGGAGGCAGAAGCAAGGTGGAGGCGGCAGCTGGCTGACGGTGGACGAGAAGCAGGCTGGACCAGTGGAGGAGGCAGCTGGCTGGATCGATGGAGGAGGCAGCTGGCTGGACGGTGGACGCGAGAAGCCATGGTGGAGGAGGCAGCTGGCAAAAATGGGGAGACAGAGAAGCTTGGGTCATTGGTAAGACTTGACTGAGTAATGTCATCTATTTGCATTTCCCCGCTCTCCTCGGTCCTCTTCGTCCACGCCTTCATCCACATCCTCCAACAGGTTTTTCTGTTTCCTCTGAGTCAGGATCCACTACTAGGGGCTGTCCAGTCTGACTGAGCAGGTAGTCAACACCAAGCAGCTCCCTTTAAAAAATAAAAAAATAAAAAGGACACACACATACAGGAGAGGTCAAAATTTTGAACACATTACTATTTTTTATGTTTTTGAAAGATGTTTTACATGGTCAGGTTCAGCAATGAGAATAATAAAAGCAAAGACTCAGAACAGTGAAAACCCACAAACCAAAAGTATTATGCAACCAGACAAGTGGATGACATACCAGTGTATTCAGCAGGTGGCTGGAAAGATGGCACAAAGGCCGACCGAACACCTTCAGGCTGTTGGTGTTGACACAGTGGTCATTTCCCGGCGTGACGTGAGAAGGGACGCTGGCTTGCTGGTCACTGATGCAGCTGCCCGGTCCTGATTCCACCTGTTCAGGCCTTCCAGCAGGTAGAGCTGAAAATTCAGCGCATTTGCACTGGTTCCTAGAAGAGGAAAAATCATACACATAAAAATTACAAGCCTTTCGATATGAATAACAGAACTTGAAAATAATTAAAATCTTTACATGTGAGACACCGACCTGGAATGAACCTGTTTAAGTGGCAGTGGAAGGACTCAAGGACGTTGACCCTCTGGCACAACGATACCTGGTCAGGATGACCCACGCCTTTGTGGTGGTGCTTCATCTCTGTGTACAGAGGCACACCCGGCACGTCCTGAATGCACCTGACATGCCGTTTCTGCACACGCCAGATGTGCTCCATGCGCACCTCATCTAGAAGTGGCACACCCATAAGGTCCCTACCGCTTGCACCCCCCCCAGGTCCTGCAGCAGCCTCTCCATGAGGCGTATGGTGGCCTCTTCACCTCGTGTCCTCCCCGCGGCAGTAAAGGCTCAGCTCCTTTACTGATGCTTCTGTCCACCAGGATGTCAGTAATAGCTGGCAAACCTTCCGCCATCATCTGTTTCCTCTTTGCCTGCCGCAACAGACTGAGGTCTCCAGCGTCCCACTCAAAAATGCAGGCTGACAGGCATCCCATGAAGGTGGGATAGAGGGATGGGCATCGGTGGTGCAGCCCACGCCAGCCTCCTCATAAAGTGCCAGATGTCCAGCCGTATGTGAAGGTCTGGCCACTCCCAAACCTGGTCTGCAGCTTGCTTGTCGCTCCATCACTCACGCAGCAGCCACAGTCCACATAAAGCAGCACTGGTGGTGGAATGGCAGCCTTGGCGGTAGCGCTCCATTACACCAGCCACCATTCTGCTCAGTCCTGGCCCCTCTTGCACTGACAGCACACTGGTCACTATCTGGCCAACCTCATTTCCAATGGAGGTTACCCAGAGTGCTGTCCCCGTCCATGGCCGCCAGCTTCTTTGTGATCTGAAATTTACAAATGTAACAAGACTTTTATGATGTGACAACAATGAACAATAATAACAATAATGTCTTTCTGATGGTATATATTTATATAAAGGAACACTACAGAATGGAATTTTTTTACGTTACCTTTTGTGAATCCATCTTTAAGATGTTGCCAAAGATGGATGTGATGCTGGCTTTTATATGCTCAATTCTGAGAGGATATCCCTGTCAGATACTGACAGCAGCCAACGACTGGTGGGAATGTCGATTGGCTCTGGAGGCTCCTGGCAGACCACCGATACAGGCTGGGTCGATCGACAAAAGTCAGCACACTCCCAAGATAGTGCCCAGCCGATTCAGCCATTCCTCTCCATGGTTCTCTTTCAACTGCCGGCCCAATCGAGCTGGACTGTTGCCTAGCGTCCGGTCCCGAAGCAGCCTAATGACACGGATGTCACAGGCATACCTAAAAATGTTAATTTTGGATGATTATTTGCATGTTCATTGTGGAGTCGTTTCAGTCTTCACAAAAGCCATCTTTAGACTACTTTTTACCGGCTGACTTACTTGGCGTGTCAGAATCAGCCGGAACATTTTCTGGTGCGGCAGGTCGAGCTGGTCCCGACAGTCTGGCTTGTTGACAGATAGTTTTGAGAACACACAGTACACCTGAGTGTCTCTGTCACCAGCAGGTAGTACCTGTCAATATCCAGGACCTTCCTGGCCCTTTTGTGGACACCATAACCTGTTAGGTTCTTGTTACAAGCCGGACAGTGAACCGTCACCTTCCACAGGTGGTAGGGCATCCACACCATTAGCCGATGGGTAAAGAACCGGTCAGGTGTTGGTGTCTGGTGGTAAATGAGGGCCGGGATGGGAGGCTCATACCACAGCTTCAAATCTGGCCGCAGCTTGCCAGAGTGAAATAAAGTGTTGGCAATCCACCTTTGGTCCTGCACAGGGATGGTCTTGCCTAATTCAACTGGTAGCCTGACTGAAGCTAAGTCCTCGGCAGGGGTTGGCTGGACTCTTCTAGGCTCCTCCTGATTGGATGAAAATTAGATTTTTGTGTAAATGAAGCCTGCAACTACTATACACTACAGTCAATAAATTGGTGATAATGTACTCACAGAGAATGGAGCAGGAACGTGGGTCTGCAGTAAGGATGGGCTGGGAGGTCTCGGAGAGGAAGAAGAAGAGCTTGCCGTCCTTACAGAGGATGGAAAAGGGCGAGGGGTTCTCACAGTGGCCACGGTTGAGTCCTCACAGAGGATGGAGAAGGTGAGGGGGCTGGGAGGAGAAGCACTTGGGGTCCTCACAAAGGATGGAGAAGGGCAAGGGTTCTCACAGTGGCCACGGTTAGAGTCCTCACAGAGGATGGAGAAGGTGAGGGCTGGGAGGAGAAGCACTTGGGGTCCTCACAGAGGATGGAGAAGGGCTGGGGTCTTCCGTTCTACTAAATTGGGCTTTAGTGAAGACAACTGTGACCCACTATACCGTGATTTAGTGAACTAAAAAGAGAAACAAAGTTAACATCATCATGCAACTAGGTGGTCATCCAAGATACGTTGATTATTTTTTTTATTATACAGTTTAATTGGAGTCTATTATGTACTTTGTGTGTTACTTTGTGTGTGTGTGTGTGTGTGTGTGTGTGTGTGTGTGTGTGTGTGTGTGTGCATGTCCGTGTGTGTGTGCGTGTCCGTGTGTGTTTGTGTTCACCTGGTATTTATCATGTTATTGTGTCGTCACAAGGATAGGAATACCAGTAAATTTTGTAAATCATATCAAACAAATCCAGATCATTCTAAATATAACATTAACTACAAAGAAAATATTCACCATTGATAAAGTAGAAGAGGGCCTCAGGAATGACCGTGGGGCAGGAGCCGTGTCTGAAGCCTCAGATTGTGGAGGTGCAGCAGTGGCCTGTGATAAAGTAGCAGTGGCAGGCTGGAAACAACAGCAGAAGAGCATGAGGTGTATTGAAACAGCACAACAACATTGTGATATTGAAATTTAATGTAATTTTAAAATATATGACCTTGGTGGTGTGGAATCCACAACTGCATGCCTTGGACCCACCAAAGAGGGTGGTCTGTCCATGAGCTTGCAGGGGGCATTTCTCAATCTGAAAAATGTAAATTTTACTGTTTACTGATTTGGTCTGCACCATTGTCAGATGACCCCCTTTTTTCCAGCCTTGTTGTGTTTTGTCACTTTCCTTATCTACAAAGAGATCCCAAATGTAGTTGTAAAAACCTTTTGGTGTTTAGGTTCCCGTGCTCCAGTGTCACACCTGGACGGAACACGTTCAGAGACCCAAAAGGCGGACACACCCCCTTCCCAACAGAACACAGTTCTACCAAGTTCTAATCTTTTCCATAATATAAGTGATTACTGTGAAATTGAGACCAATTTACCAATCGCACTGAGACCTTTCAAATGAAACCAAACATTCAAAAGTGAAGAACAATAGGTTCATAAGACACATGACATATAATGCCTTACTCCTAATTAACTTTAAACCAAGTATTTTGGGCAGAAGGAGGGGAAGCAGGAAGAGCAGAGGTGAAGAGGGTGTCATAAACACAACAGGGGGTGGTGGTGTTGTTTGCTCTCTTTTTGAAGTCCTTTTGTTCCTTTGGATATCCCTTCTCAGATTAGTCTTATTGCATTTACAGGTTTTGATTCACCTCCGTACAATATAATGAGATACTGGTAACTTTACCTTCTGGTAGAGGTCATACCACTTCGCTGCCGTGGTGCTGGTCTGTTGCCTCCAGAAGGCCATGCACCAGAACTTGCAAAAGCCCTCAACCTGGTCATCCACTCGACATCACCATGGCCTTGTGGGTCTTTGGCTTGGTACTCATCTAAACACAATTTGGAAGTAACTCTAAATAATGTGCATTTTTGCAAGTACTGGACAACTACACAGACAATTTCAATTTGTTTATAATGATATAATTATATATATATATATATATATATATATATATATATATATATATATATACATACATACATACATATATGTATACATATATACATACATACATATATATACATACATACATATATATATATATATATATATATATATATATATATATATATATATATATATATATATATACACACACATTCAAGGTAACTAAATAATAGCACTCATTACAGCAAATGAAAATTATTTTACTACAAATAAATAATAAATAAACCTTGTTTTTAAAGTGTTACACTTTAATTATACAGTATTTGAACATTATTATTACTAAATGCACTTACAATAGAGGTAAGATTAGTTTTTGTTTAGTTTGAATAGTTACATCCAATTATGCCAATTTACTGTTATGTTAGTTACTACATTTAGTGTGTAATAATGACATCAAAAATAAAACGCATTGTTAATTCAGTTCAAAACTGTGGTTAAACGTATGTTTCTTCATAGTAACTACACTTTTTGTAACTGCACGTTTATATATCTATGGTTAATTAATTTATTACTTTCCTTTGTCATTTAAAAATGATTATGTTTAGCACTTGCATATGTGTTTATACAAATAGTAATCAATCTGCAAACACAAAACAGGATTACTACATTCACACTATAGCAAAACGACAAATTTTGATGAACTACTGTTTTTCACCCAAAATAAATATAATTTTTTTGTTTAAATTACAGGCATATAAGAGTTTAATATGTGAGATTATAAACTATGAAACTATGCTAACAAAACACTTTTCCTACACTTCACTATAGTAAATATTGCACATGCTAAATGTTTATGTTGTTTTTTTTTCAGTCATAAAAATCTGTATAGCAAAACTTTGTTTATACAGTTGAAACCTGATCTTCCAAAGAATAATAACAATAATAAAGAGATTACTACACTTTCACTACTGTACTTTACTGACTATGTCTTCAAGCATTTTTTTACACTGCACGACAGTTTATACCGCTCGAGTAAAAAAATCATGGGAACGTATTAAGTAAGATTAAAGGCAAACAACACGACGACAAACACACGACAAAACACGTCATGGTTACTACACCACACGTCACTCAAGTCAAATCATTTAGAATTTCCCCGGGGAATTTAATGACAGTTGTAACGAACGCGAGATATAAAACGACTAAATGGAATTTAATAAGTAAGATTAAAGGCAAATTGCAATTATAGAGATGATGTTAAAACTCGCTTACGAAGTCATAGTTTTTAAATGCAAAACAAGAACGATGGACGAAAACGTAATGAATTATCAGTTCAAAAACATAGCAAACGGAGAGAAAAAACATTTAATACTTACTTTGGCCGAATTATGCAATTTTCTTCTGTCTGTCGAATTGAAATCAGGATCATGTAAAGTCAGCTAAAACTAAGCAGTTTTATTCTCGCTTGATCTCTCACTTGGAAACGCTGATTGGCGGTGCGCTGGCAACGCTGATTGGCTCGTCCATTCCGCATTCAGAGGCGATTGGCTCCCAACAATGGACAGCTCGCGCTCTGATTGGCTCCCCAACAATGGACAGCTCGCGCTCTGATTGGCTCCCCAACAATGGACAGGTGCAGCTCGCGCTCTGATTGGCTCCCCAACAATGGACAGCTCGCGCCTGATTGGCTCCCCGTCCATTCTCTAGCGCGCACGCGGTTGGCGCGTTCGTCCATTGTCAAAATGGAAAGCGAGCTCGGCGATTGGACCGCGAAACACAGAGCGATCCCTGCTCAGGTAGCGCCATCCACTTTTCTGCAGCCTGCTTTGTCCTCAATGTGAAGCCTGATCTCCATAGTCGTGAAGATGCTGGCCCTGCTGCAGGGCCAGCATCTTCTAAACAATGCTCTCATCTTATTACTCAAGATTGTTCTTAAAGAAAGCGTGAAAAGAACGCGCATTTTGAAAAGACTCAAAACTACAAAAATAGCTCTTTAAAGTGAGGATAGCCCCACATCTCTCTTAAATGCCAAAGAATAAGAACCAGTTAATTCAGCAAATGGGTTACTTCAAATTGGTTGTCTCTGAGCCCAAACGGCCCTAGCTAGGGTTACATGGTGTAGTAGTTAGCTCCTCTGGACTCTATTTTAGACCCTGTCTGAAGAATCTTTTGGCAGCAGTCAGTCAAAAACGCTTTCAGGTGCTTAGATTGGTTGCCGTCATGCGCAGGCTGTCTCTGGAGGAAGTGAGCTTAAGAGCGGACCCAAGCTTGGAGAATGGGGCATCGATACCCACTACCTCTCGCATGCTAATTAGCGCCTACCATTGGAGCTAATTTCCCTTAGCTTGCTACAGACATGTCCAAACATTGCCTTCGCATGAGGCGGCGTCTATTTTTAAGGGCTTGAATCTGTGAATTGACGCAAATGAAGTTGGTGGATTAACCTGAGATATTGTGCTTTAGTTTAAGGGTACTGAGGCTTACTACCAGAAGCTGTTTTGCCACCCAGGATCGCTTTAGCAACCATCAAGTTTTCGGTCAACTGGGCCGAGAAGCGCAAAGTAGTGCAGTCATGGGACTCCAGGCTCAGCACTGAAAAGCCCCCATCCACTTTTTCAGCCTGCTTTGTCCTCAATGTGAAGCCTGATCTCCGAAGTCGTGGCAGAGTGTTCGCCTGCATGCAGAAGAGAAAGGGCTGTGTTATTTTTTTTTTTTCTCCTCCCTCTCTGCTCCTGGACCAATGCTTCAGCCTCTTCTCACCACTGAGGCTCAGTGGCGCGTGCCGCGATCGTGATAGTGGTTAGTACTCTGCGTGTAGCCGCCCAGCAGCAACCCGGTTCGAATCCGGTCACGGCGGAAGCTTTTGCCAACAGGCAACGATCTTCTCTCCCATGTATTTTTGCCACCTCATCCGGTGCTGGTGCGAACCTTGCCAGCTTCACGGATGGCGATTGCCCTTTGACTTTAGTATTTGGTGCGATAATTGCCCTGCCACGGTCTTTGCTCTCTTTTCCGCAATTCCGTTTTTGCAGGCTTCACTCGGGCGCTTTGTGGATACATTATATACTAACAAGTAACAAGCGGCAGATTTGGAGCCGGAGCCTGGATAGCTCAGTCGGTAGAGCATCAGACTTTTAATCTGAGGGTCCAGGGTTCAAGTCCTGTTCGGGCGTGGGGCAATCCTATTGATGGCGGCCTCCATATCCCTTAGCTCGGCACACCGAGTCAGCTCGTTGTGAAAAAAAGAGTGCTTCATGAAGTCCAACTGAGTGAGTCTCAGTTCTCCTCTAGTTGGTACCGCTGTTCCTCCTGCTGCAGGGCCAGCATCTTCTAAACATTGCTTTCATCTTATTCCTCAAGATTGTTCTTAAAAAAATTTTTAAGAAGAATGCACATTTTTCAAAAAGACTCACAGCTTTTTCCAAATAACATCTTTCAAGTGAGGATAGCCCCACCACCTGTCTTAAATCCCAAATAATAAAGAACCAGTTAATTAAGTAACTGGGTTGAAGTTTCAAATTAGTCGTCACATTTTGGCATAGTGTAAGAGCATAGCTACATGTAGTACATAGGGTTACATGTTTTATCCTGCTCAGTGTGATTTGATGTATTTGAATTTTACAGGTTTCCATGTGGTCTTGGCCATTTCTTCCTCTTACGCATTTGGATCGTGTGTACATGTGACTGATCACATGACAGGAAACAGGAAAAACGGTATAAAGAGGCAGCATGGTGCAAACCAAACAGCCTTTCACTTTTTACAAATCTGCTGGCGATCACCATTTCTGGACTGTGTGTTTATTCGGACTTATCTTTGTAGATTCAAGCACTTGGAACATCGCTTGGATTGCATTATACGGCTGGAAACGCATTGCGGTGCTATGGAAACCTCTTCAGTGGGACCCCCTCTATGACGGTCTTGCACACGTAGTCGTGGCCTGGCGAGTGGTTAAGGCGATGGACTAGAAATCCACTGGGGGCTCCCAGCGCCAGTTCGGAATCCTGCCGACTACGCTTTGCGACTCAGCCCGCTGCATTGCATAAACAAGCTAGCAGGACTTTTTGAATCCAGCTTGGACTGTAGTGCGCTGTCATCTTCAGTGGTCAGTACCCTCGTTGTGTACGTAACCTTGCTTCCCTGCATCCGGGTCAACTGTCTCTGCTTTGCCCCTCAGATTCTATTTGCCACCTCACCTTCAGCTGGACATTGTGTCTGGAAGCTCGCTGTGATCTATTCTGCTTTCTTCCTGCAGTCAACGGACCTGGAGGGCAGCAGGTCGGTGTAGTCGTGGCACGAGAGGTTAAGGCGATGGACTTGGAAATCCATTGGGGTCTCGCGCGGGATTCGAAATTTGCCGATCACGAGATTCACTACCAATTGCATCTTCCACAGTCTTTGCTCTCTCTCTTCACACTTCCCTGTTTCTGGTTTAGGCTGCTAGACGCGCTTGTTGATACGAGCATCAAGTTGGTAGTCTGAAGCCGGGTAGCTCAGTCGGTAGAAACATCGTATTTTGCACCTGAGGGTCCAGGGTTCAAGTGCCTGTTTGGGCGAAGGCAGTCCCTGCTCGATGCATGCACTCCTGCACCACGGGCCAGTTAAAGATTCTAAACAATGCTCATCTTATTAATACTCAAGATTGTTCTTAAAGAAACGTGAAAGAGCGCTACATTTTGAAGGAGACTCAAAACATACAAAATAGTTCTTTGTAAAGTGAGTGATAGCCACATCTCCTCTTAAATGCCAGTTATCAAGGACCAGTTAATTCAGCGAATGGGTTACTTTCAAATTTGGTTGTCTCTGAGCCCAAACGCGTCCCTAGCTAGGTGACATGGGTGTAGTGGTTAGCCCTCTGACTCTGTTTTAGACCTCTGTCTGAAGAATCTTTTGGCAAAGCAGCCAGTCAAAAACGCTTTCAGGGGTGCTAGATTGGTTGTCCGCCATGCGGAGGCTGTCTCTGTAGGGGAAGTGTGAGCTTAAAAGAGCGGACCCAAGCTTGAGAATGCGGGCATCAGATCCTACTCACTTTCCCTCGCATGCTAAGCTTAGCGCTCTACTGTTTGAGGCTAATTCCCCTTGTTTGGCACTACAGACATCTCCAAACATTGCCTCAGAGAGCTTATCGCCTATTTTTAAGGGCTTGAATCCCCAGCAGATGAAGCAAATGGAAGTTGGTGGAATTAACCGAGATATTGTAAGCTGTTTATAGGTACTGAGGCTATTAATGGGTTGTTTTGCCACCCAGGATCGCTAGCAACCATCAAGTTTTGGTCAACTGGGCCGAAGGCAAAGTGCAGTCATGACTTCAGGCCTGTGCACTGAAAAAACCCCCATCCACTTTTCAGCCTGCTTTGTCCTCACCGTGAAGTCCTGATCTCCGTGAGTCGCGTGGCAGACTGGGCACTGCATGCAGAAGTGAGAAAGGCCAGGTTATTTTTCTCTTTCTCCTTCCCTCTCTGCCCTGGACCAATGCTTCCAGTTTCTTCTTCACCACTGAGGCTCAGTGCTGGCCGTGATCGTGATAGTGATTAGTACTCATGCTGCCAGGCCGCAGGCAACCCCGGAAGTCAACTGGATCACGCCAGGCTTTTGCCAACAGGCAACGAGCATCTTTCTCCTACGTTTTTTTGCCACCTCATCCTCGTGCTGGAAAAGTAACCTTGCCAACTACGGATGACGATTGCCCTTTGACTTAGTATATTGGTGCAGATAATTGTACCTTCCACGTGTCTTTGCTCTCTTCCGCACTCGCGTTTTTGCAGGCTTCCACTTCGGCGCTTTGTGCATGCGCTATACCAACAAGTAAATAAGCCGCAGGATCGCGCCGAGCCTGATAGCTCACGGTAGGAGCATCAGACTTTTTAACTGGAGTGTCCAGGGTTCAAGTCCTGTTCAAGCAGGCTAATCCTATTGATGGCGGCCTCCATATCCCCTAGCTTCGGCACACCGGAAGCCAGCTCGTTGGGGAAAGAGTGCCTATGAAGTCAACTGGAGTGAGTCTCAGTTCTCTCTAGGTTGGTACCGCTTGTTCCTCCTGCTGCAGGGCCAGCATCTTCTAAACATTGCTTTTATCTATTCTCAAGATTGTTCTAAAAATTTTTTTAAGAAGAATGCACATTTTTCAAAAGACTCACAGCTTCCAAATAACTCTCTTTTCAAGTGAGGATAGCCCCACACCTGTCTTAAATCCCAAATAATAAGAACCAGTTAATTAAGTAACTGTTGTTCAGCACCTGGTCGCCACATTTTTTGGCATAGTAAGAACAACAGCAGCTGGTGGATGTAGTGCACATAGGGTTACTATGTTTTAACCTGGGTCATGTGATTTGGATGTATTTT
>NC_056702.1:25920220-25967685 GCF_018831695.1 Puntigrus tetrazona | reverse complement strand
GAAGTATAATTTAAATTAAAAGTGAAAAACTGAACTGAAGAGAATATTGACAATCAGCAACATAAAATTAATAAAAGGTTTATTGGCAATTTCAGAAAAAATTCGTAGCATTAAGTAACGACTTTTATTCCTGGCAGCAGCGGGATTCGAACCAGGTACCTCGTGATCAACCGTTCTCCCTCACAAATGAATAAAACAACAGGAAAACGTTTTTTAAAAGCAATTTTATTGCAAACAAACACTTACAAAAACATTGCTTTTAGCGCTAAAGGGATTAGAGCCACTTTCCTCCTCATTTTCCTCTTTTTCGCCTTTTTCTCTTCTTCCCCCTTCTCCCCCCTTCTTCCCTCGCCTTCCATTTCTTCCCCCCCTCTAACAGACTATTGTTCCCCTACCTCTCTGATTGGCTCCCCAACAATGGACAGCTCGCGCTCTGATTGGCTCCCCAACAATGGACAGCTCGCGCTCTGATTGGCTCCCGTCCATTCTCAAAGCGCGTGCTTGGTTGGCCGTTAAATCCATTGTCAAAATGGAAAGTGAGCTCGGCGATTGGACGCGCATGAAACACAGGCGATCCTGCTCCAGGTAAGCGCCATCCAGGCTCGGCTCAATCTGCCGGCTTATTACTTGTTAGTATATAACGTATCCACAAAGCGCCGAGGTGAAACCTGCAAAAACGGAATTGCGGAAGAGAGAGCAAAGACCGTGGAAGGTACAATTATCGGCACCAAATACTAAAGTCAAAGGGCAATCGCCATCCGTAGTTGGCAAGGTTCGCACCAGCACCGGATGAGGTGGCAAAAAACATGGGAGAAGATTGTTGCCTGTTGGCAAAAAGCCTGCCGTGACCAGTTCGAACCGGGGTTGCTGCGGCCCTAGCAAGAGAGTACTAACCACTATCACGATCACGGCACGCCACTGAACCTCAGTGGTGAGAAGGGCTGGAAGCATTGGTCCGGGGCAGAGAGGGAGGAGAAAGAAAAAAAAATAACACAGCCCTTTCTCTTCTGCATGCAGGCGAACACTCTGCCACGACTACGGAGATCAGGCTTCACATTGAGGACAAAGCAGGCTGAAAAGTGGATGGGGTTTTCAGTGCTGAGCCTGGAGTCCACATGACTGCACTTTGCCGCTTCTCGGCCCAGTTGACCGAAAACTTGATGGTTGCTATAGCGATCCTGGGTGGCAAAACAGCCAGGTAGTAAGCCTCAGTACCCCTTAAACTAAAGCACAATATCTCGGTTAATTCACCAACTTCATTTGCTTCAATTCACAGATTCAAGCCCCTTAAAAATAGGCGTGCGCTCTCATGAAGGCAATGTTTGGACATGTCTGTAGCCAAGCAAGGGAATTAGCTCAAATGGTAGGCGCTGCGCAGCATGCGAGAGGTAGTGGGATCGTGCCCGCATTCTCCAAGCTTGGGTCCGCTCTTTTAAGCTCACTTCCCTACAGAGACAGCCTGCGCATGACGGCAACCAATCTAAGCACCCCTGAAAGCGTTTTTGACTGACTGCTGCCAAAAGATTCTTCAGACAGGGTCTAAAACAGAGTCAGAGGCTAACCACTACACCATGTAACCCTAGCTAGGGCCGTTTGGGCTCAGAGACAACCAATTTGAAGTAACCCATTTGCTGAATTAACTGGTTCTTATTCTTTGGCATTTAAGAGAGATGTGGGGCTATCCTCACTTTAAAGAGCTATTTTGTAAGTTTTGAGTCTTTTCAAAATGCCACGTTCTTTTCACGTTTCTTTAAGAACAATCTTGAGTAATAAGATGAGAGCATTGTTTAGAAGATGCTGGCCTGCAGCAGGAGGCCGCCATCGATAGGACTGCCTTTTCGCCCAAACAGGCACTTGAACCCTGGGCGCTCAGATTAAAGTCTGATGCTCTACCGACTGAGCTACCGGGCTCAGACCACCAACTTGATACTCGTATCAACAAAGCGCCCGTTGTGCAGCCTGCAAAACAGGAATTGTGGAAGAGAGCAAAGAGCCGTGGAAGATGCAATTGGTCAGCAAGCTTCGTGAGTCGGCAGGGTTCGAACCTGCTTGGCGGGGAGACCCCAATGGATTTCAAGTCCATCGCCTTAACCTCTCGGGCCCACGACTACTGCAACACAGAGTAGAGAGGGGTCCCACTGGGGGTTTCCATAGCACCGCACGTTTCCAGCCGTGTATAATGCAATCCAAGTGATGTTCCAAGTGCTTGAATCTACAAAGATAAGTCGAATAAAACACCACAGTCCAGAAATGGTGATCGCCAGCAGATTTGTAAAGTGAAAGGCTGTTTGCTTGCCATGCTGCCTCTTTTATACCGTTTTTCCTGTTTCCTGTCATGTGATCAGTCACATGTACACACGTCCAAATGCGTAAGAGGAAGAAAATGGCCAAGACCACATGGAAACCTGGTAAAATTCAAAAATACATCAAATCACACTGAGCAGGTTAAAACATGTAACCCTATGTACTACATGTAGCTGCTGTTCTTACTATGCCAAAATGTGACGACCAATTTGAACTAACCCAGTTACTTAATTAACTGGTTCTTATTATTTGGGATTTAAGACAGGTGTGGGGCTATCCTCACTTGAAAGAGTTATTTGGAAAGCTGTGAGTCTTTTGAAAAATGTGCATTCTTCTTAAAAAATTTTTTTAGAACAATCTTGAGAATAAGATGAAAGCAATGTTTAGAAGATGCTGGCCCTGCAGCAGGAGGAACAGCGGTACCAACTAGGAGAACTGAGACTCACTCAGTTGACTTCATGAGCACTCTTTCCCACGAGCTGGCTCGGGTGTGCCGAGCTAGGGATATGGAGGCGCCATCAATAGGATTGCGTCGCGCCGAACAGGGACTTGAACCCTGGTCCCTCAGATTAAAAGTCTGATGCTCTACCGACTGAGCTATCCAGGCTCGGCTCAATCTGCCGGCTTGTTACTTGTTAGTATATAACGTATCCACAAAAGCGCCGAGGTGAAGCCTGCAAAAAGCGGAATTGCGGAAGAGAGAGCAAAGACCGTGGAAGGTACAATTATCGGCACCAAATACTAAAGTCAAAGGGCAATCGCCATCCGTAGTTGGCAAGGTTCGCACCAGCACCGGATGAGGTGGCAAAAACATGGGAGAGAAGATGTCGTTGCCTGTTGGCAAAAGCCTGCCGTGATCAGATTCAAACCGGGTTGCTGCGGCCACTGCGCGGAGAGTACTAACCACTATCACGATCACGGCACGCGCCACTGAGCCTCAGTGGTGAGAAGGGCTGGAAGCATTGGTCCGGGGCAGAGAGGAGGAGAAAGAAAAAAAGTAACACAGCCCTTTCTCTTCTGCATGCAGGCGAACACTCTGCCACGACTACGGAGATCAGGCTTCACATTGAGGACAAAGCAGGCTGAAAAGTGGATGGGGGTTTTCAGTGCTGAGCCTGGAGTCACATGACTGCACTTTTGCGCTTCTCGGCCAGTTGACCAAAAACTTGATGGTTGCTAGCGATCCTGGGTGGCAAAACAGCTTGTAGTAAGCCTCAGTACCCCTTAAACTAAAGCACAATATCTCGGTTAATTCACCAACTTCATTTGCTTCAATTCACAGATTCAAGCCCCTTAAAAATAGGCGTGCGCTCTGCGAAGAGCAGTGTTTGGACATGTCTGTAGCCAAGCAAGGGAATTAGCTCAAATGGTGGCGCGCCAAAGCAGCATGCGAGAGGTAGTGGGATCGATGCCCGCATTCTCCAAGCTTGGGTCCGCTCTTTTAAGCTCACTTCCCTACAGAGACAGCCTGCGCATGGCGCAACCAATCTAAGCACCCCTGAAAGCGTTTTTTGACTGACTGCTGCCAAAGATTCTTCAGACAGGGTCTAAAACAGAGTCAGAGGGCTAACCACTACACCATGTCACACCTAGCTAGGGCCGTTTGGGCTCAGAGACAACCAATTTGAAGTAACCCATTTGCTGAATTAACTGGTTCTTATTCTTTGGCATTTAAGAGAGATGTGGGGCTATCCTCACTTTAAAGAGCTATTTTGTAAGTTTTGAGTCTTTTCAAAAATGCTGGCGTTCTTTTCACGTTTCTTTAAGAACAATCTTGAGTAATAAGATGAGAGCATTGTTTAGAAGATGCTGGCCATGCAGCAGGAGGCCGCCATCGATAGGACTGCCTTTCGCCCAAACAGGCACTTGAACCCTGGACCCTCAGATTAAAATTCTGATGTTCTACCGACTGAGCTACCCGGGCTCAGACCACCAACTTGATACTCGTATCAACAAAGCGCCGTTGTGCAGCCTGCAAAACAGGAAGTGTGAAGAGAGAGCAAAGACTGTGGAAGATGCAATTGGTCGCAACTCGTGATCGGCGGGGTTCGAACCTGCGGGGAGACCCCAATGGATCTCAAGTCCATCGCCTTAACCTCTCGGCCACGACTACACCGACCTGCTGCCCTCCAGGTCCGTTGACTGCAGGAAGAAAGCAGAATAGACCGCCAGCGAGCTTCAGACACAATGTCCAGCTGAAGGGTGAGGTGGCAAATAGGAGTCTGAGGGCAAAAGGCGGCGAGACCGGTTGGAAGCGGGGTTGCTGCGGCCACAGCGCAGGGTACTGACCACTGAAGATGACGGCGTGCTACAGTCCAGGATTCAAAAAGTCCGCGACTTGTTTATGCAATGCAGCGGGCGAACGCAAAAAGCGTGAGTCGGCAGGATTCGAACTGCGCGAGGAGCCCCAATGGATTTCTAGTCCATCGCCTTAACCACTCGGCCACGACTACTGCAACACCGAATAGAGAGGGGTCCCACTGGGGGGTTTCCATAGCACGCCACGTTTCCAGCCGTGTATAATGCAATCCAAGTGATGTTCCAAGTGCTTGAATCTACAAAGATAAGTCCGAATAAAACACCACAGTCCAGAAATGGTGATCGCCAGCAGATTTGTAAAGTGAAAGGCTGTTTGCTTGCCATGCTGCCTCTTTTATACCGTTTTTCCTGTTTCCTGTCATGTGATCAGTCACATGTACACACGTCCAAATGCGTAAGAGGAAGAAAATGGCCAAGACCACATGGAAACCTGGTAAAATTCAAAAATACATCAAATCACACTGAGCAGGTTAAAACATGTAACCCTATGTACTACATGTAGCTGCTGTTCTTACTATGCCAAAATGTGACGACCAATTTAGACTAACCCAGTTACTTAATTAACTGGTTCTTATTATTGGGATTTAAGACAGGTGTGGGGCTATCCTCACTTGAAAGAGTTATTTGGAAAGCTGTGAGTCTTTTGAAAAATGTGCATTCTTCTTAAAAATTTTTTTAAGAACAATCTTGAGAATAAGATGAAAGCAATGTTTAGAAGATGCTGGCCCTGCAGCAGGAGGAACAGCGGTACCAACTAGGAGAACTGAGACTCACTCAGTTGACTTCATGAGCACTCTTTTTTTCACAACGAGCTGACTGAGGTGTGCCGAGCTAGGGATATGGAGGCCGCCATCAATAGGATTGCCTCACGCCCGAACAGGGACTTGAACCCTGGACCCTCAGATTAAAAGTCTGATGCTCTACCGACTGAGCTATCAGGCTCCGGCTCAATCTGCCGGCTTGTTACTTGTTAGTATATAACGTATCCACAAAGCGCCGGTGAAGCCTGCAAAAGCGGAGTGCGGAAGAGAGAGCAAAGACGTGGCAGGTACAATTATCGACACCAAATACTAAAGTCAAGGGCAATCGCCATCCGTAGTTGGCAAGGTTCGCACCAGCACCGGATGAGGTGGCAAAAATACATGGGAGAAGATCGTTGCCTGTTGGCAAAAGCCTGCCGTGACCAGTTGAACCGGGGGTTGCTGCGCCACAACGCATGAGTACTAACCACTATCACGATCACGTACGCCACTGAGCCTCAGTGGTGAGAAGGGCTGGAAGCATTGGTCCGGGGCAGAGAGGGAGGAGAAAAAAAATAACACAGCCCTTTCTCTTCTGCATGCAGCGAACACTCTGCCACGACTACGGAGATCAGGCTTCACATTGAGGACAAAGCAGGCTGAAAAGTGGATGGGGTTTTTCAGTGCTGAGCCTGGAGTCCCACATGACTGCACTTTTGCGCTTCTCGGCCCAGTTGACCGAAAACTTGATGGTTGCTAGCGATCCTGGGTGGCAAAACAGCGGTAGTAAGCCTCAGTACCCCTTAAACTAAAGCACAATATCTCGGTTAATTCACCAACTTCATTTCGTCAATTCACAGATTCAAGCCCCTTAAAAATAGGCGTCGCTCTGCGAAGGCAATGTTTGGACATGTCTGTAGCCAAGCAGGAAATTAGCTCCAATGGTAGAGCGCTAAGCAGCATGCGAGAGGTAGTGGTATCGATGCCCGCATTCTCCAAGCTTGGGTCCGCTCTTTTAAGCTCACTTCCCTCCAGAGACAGCCTGCGCATGGCGGCAACCAATCTAAGCACCCCCTGAAAGCGTTTTTGACTGACTGCTGCCAAAAGATTCTTCAGACAGGGTCTAAAACAGAGTCAGAGGGCTAACCACTACACCATGTAACCTAGCTAGGGCCGTTTGGGCTCAGAGACAACCAATTTGAAGTAACCCATTTGCTAGATTAACTGGTTCTTATTCTTTGGCATTTAAAAGAGATGTGGGGCTATCCTCACTTTAAAGAGCTATTTTGTAAGTTTTGAGTCTTTTCAAAAATGCGCGTTCTTTTCACGTTTCTTTAAGAACAATCTTGAGTAATAAGATGAGAGCATTGTTTAGAAGATGCTGGCCCTGCAGCAGGGCCAGCATCTTCCACGACTATGGAGATCAGGCTTCACATTGAGGACAAAGCAGGCTGAAAAGTGGATGGCGCTACCTGGAGCAGGATCGTCTGTGTTTAGCGGTCCAATCGCCGAGCTCGCTTTCCATTTTGACAATGGGCCAGAGCGGCCAACGCGTCGCGCTAGAGAATGGGCGGGGAGCCAATCAGAGCGCGAGCTGTCCATTGTTGGGGAGCCAATCAGAGCGCGAGCTGTCCATTGTTGGGGAGCCAATCAGAGCGCGAGCTGTCCATTGTTGGGGAGCCAATCAGAGCGCGAGCTGTCCATTGTTGGGAGCCAATCGCTCTGTGTTGCGAGAATGGGCGAGCCAATCGCGTTGCCCGAGCGCACCGCTCAATCAGCGTTTCCAAGTGAGATCAGCGAGAATAAAACTGCTTAGTTTTAGCTGACTTTACGCAGTCCTGATTTCAATTCGACAGACAGAAGAAAATTGCATAATTCGACAAAGTAAGTATTAAATGTTTTTTTTCTCTCCGTTTGCTATGTTTTTGAACTGATAATTCATTACGTTTTTCGTCCATCGTTCTTGTTTTGCATTTAAAAACTATGACTTCGTAGCGAGTTTTTAACATCATCTCTATAATTGCAATTTGCCTTTAATCTTACTTATTAAATTCCATTTAGTCGTTTTATATCTCGCGTTCGTTACAACTGTCATTAAATTCCCCGGGGAAATTCTAAATGATTTGACTTGAGTGACGTGTGGTGTAGTAACCATGACGTGTTTTGTCGTGTGTTTGTCGTCGTGTTGTTTGCCTTTAATCTTACTTATTACGTTCCATGATTTTTTTTTTTACTCGAACGGTATAAACTGTCGTGCAGTGTAAAAAAAATGCTTGAAGACATAGTCAGTAAAGTACAGTAGTGAAAGTGTAGTAATCTCTTTATTATTGTTATTATTCTTTGGAAGATCAGGTTTCAACTGTATAAACAAAGTTTTGCTATACAGATTTTTATGACTGAAAAAAAAACAACATAAACATTTAGCATGTGCAATATTTACTATAGTGGAAGTGTAGGAAAAGTGTTTTGTTAGCATAGTTTCATAGTTTATAATCTCACATATTAAACTCTTATATGCCTGTAATTTAAACAAAAAAAATTATATTTATTTTGGGTGAAAAACAGTAGTTCATCAAAATTTGTCGTTTTGCTATAGTGTGAATGTAGTAATCCTGTTTTGTGTTTGCAGATTGATTACTATTTGTATAAACACATATGCAAGTGCTAAACATAATCATTTTAAATGACAAAGGAAAGTAATAAATTAATTAACCATAGATATATAAACGTGCAGTTACAAAAGTGTAGTTACTATGAAGAAACATACGTTTAACCACAGTTTTGAACTGAATTAACAATGCGTTTTATTTTTGATGTCATTATTACACACTAAATGTAGTAACTAACATAACAGTAAATTGGCATAATTGGATGTAACTATTCAAACTAAACAAAAACTAATCTTACCTCTATTGTAAGTGCATTTAGTAATAATAATGTTCAAATACTGTATAATTAAAGTGTAACACTTTAAAAACAAGGTTTATTTATTATTTATTTGTAGTAAAATAATTTTCATTTGCTGTAATGAGTGCTATTATTTGTTACCTTGAATGTGTGTGTATATATATATATATATATATATATATATATATATATATATATATATATATATATATGTATGTATGTATATATATGTATGTATGTATATATGTATACATATATGTATGTATGTATGTATGTATATATATATATATATATATATATATATATATATATATAATTATATCATTATAAACAAATTGAAATTGTCTGTGTAGTTGTCCAGTACTTGCAAAAATGCACATTATTTAGAGTTACTTCCAAATTGTGTTTAGATGAGTACCAAGCCAAAGACCCACAAGGCCATGGGTGATGTCGAGTGGATGACCAGGTTGAGGGCTTTTGCAAGTTCTGGTGCATGGCCTTCTGGAGGCAACAGACCAGCACCACGGCAGCGGAAGTGGTATGACCTCTACCAGAAGGTAAAGTTACCAGTATCTCATTATATTGTACGGAGGTGAATCAAAACCTGTAAATGCAATAAGACTAATCTGAGAAGGGATATCCAAAGGAACAAAAGGACTTCAAAAGAGAGCAAACAACACCACCACCCCCTGTTGTGTTTATGACACCCTCTTCACCTCTGCTCTTCCTGCTTCCCCTCCTTCTGCCCAAAATACTTGGTTTAAAGTTAATTAGGAGTAAGGCATTATATGTCATGTGTCTTATGAACCTATTGTTCTTCACTTTTGAATGTTTGGTTTCATTTGAAAGGTCTCAGTGCGATTGGTAAATTGGTCTCAATTTCACAGTAATCACTTATATTATGGAAAAGATTAGAACTTGGTAGAACTGTGTTTCTGTTGGGAAGGGGTGTGTCCGCCTTTTGGGTCTCTGAGCGTGTTCCGTCCAGGTGTGACACTGGAGCACGGGGAACCTAAACACCAAAGGTTTTACAACTACATTTGGGATCTCTTTGTAGATAAGGAAAGTGACAAAACACAACAAGGCTGGAAAAAGGGGTCATCTGACAATGGTGCAGACCAAATCAGTAAACAGTAAAATTTACATTTTCAGATTGAGAAATGCCCCTGCAAGCTCATGGACAGACCACCCTCTTTGGTGGGTCCAAGGCATGCAGTTGTGGATTCCACACCACCAAGGTCATATATTTTAAAATTACATTAAATTTCAATATCACAATGTTGTTGTGCTGTTTCAATACACCTCATGCTCTTCTGCTGTTGTTTCCAGCCTGCCACTGCTACTTTATCACAGGCCACTGCTGCACCTCCACAATCTGAGGCTTCCAGACACGGCTCCTGCCCACGGTCATTCCTGAGGCCCTCTTCTACTTTATCAATGGTGAATATTTTCTTTGTAGTTAATGTTATATTTAGAATGATCTTGGATTTGTTTGATATGATTTACAAAATTTACTGGTATTCCTATCCTTGTGACGACACAATAACATGATAAATACCAGGTGAACACAAACACCTACGGACACGCACACACACACGGACATGCACGCACACACACACACACACACACACACACACACACACACAAAGTAACACACAAAGTACATAATAGACTCCAATTAAACTGTATAATAAAAAAAATAATCAACGTATCTTGGATGACCACCTAGTTGCATGATGATGTTAACTTTGTTTCTCTTTTTAGTTCACTAAATCACGGTATAGTGGGTCACAGTTGTCTTCACTAAAGCCCAATTTAGTAGAGCGGAAGACCCCAGCCCTTCTCCATCCTCTGTGAGGACCCCAAGTGCTTCTCCTCCCAGCCCCTCACCTTCTCCATCCTCTGTGAGGACTCTAACCGTGGCCACTGTGAGAACCCCTTGCCCTTCTCCATCCTTTGTGAGGACCCCAAGTGCTTCTCCTCCCAGCCCCTCACCTTCTCCATCCTCTGTGAGGACTCCAACCGTGGCCACTGTGAGACCCCTCGCCCTTTTCCATCCTCTGTGGGACGGCAAGCTCTTCTTCTTCCTCTCCGAGACCTCCCAGCCCATCCTTACTGCAGACCCACGTTCCTGCTCCATTCTCTGTGAGTACATTATCACCAATTTATTGACTGTAGTGTATAGTAGTTGCAGGCTTCATTTACACAAAAATCTAATTTTCATCCAATCAGGAGGAGCCTAGAAGAGTCCAGCCAACCCCTGCCGAGGACTTAGCTTCAGTCAGGCTACCAGTTGAATTAGGCAAGACCATCCCTGTGCAGGACCAAAGGTGGATTGCCAACACTTTATTTCACTCTGGCAAGCTGCGGCCAGATTTGAAGCTGTGGTATGAGCCTCCCATCCCGGCCCTCATTTACCACCAGACACCAACACCTGACCGGTTCTTTACCCATCGGCTAATGGTGTGGATGCCCTACCACCTGTGGAAGGTGACGGTTCACTGTCCGACTTGTAACAAGAACCTAACAGGTTATGGTGTCCACAAAAGGGCCAGGAAGGTCCTGGATATTGACAGGTACTACCTGCTGGTGACAGAGACACTCCCAGGTGTACTGTGTGTTCTCAAAACTATCTGTCAACAAGCCAGACTGTCCGGGACCAGCTCGACCTGCCGCGCAGAAAATGTTCCGGCTGATTCTGACACGCAAGTAAGTCAGCGGTAAAGTAGTCTAAAGATGGCTTTTGTGAAGACTGAAACGACTCCACAATGAACATGCAAATAATCATCCAAAATTAACATTTTTAGGTATGCCTGTGACATCCGTGTCATTAGGCTGCCGGGACGGGCGCTAGGCAACAGTCCAGCTCGATTGGGCGGCAGTTGAAAGAACCATGGAGAGGAATGGCTGAATCGGCTGGCACACTATCTTGGGGAGTGTGCTGACTTTGTCGATCGACCCAGCCTGTATCCGGTGGTCTGCCAGGAGCCTCCAGAGCCAATCGACATTCCCACCAGTCGTTGGCTGCTGTCAGTATACGGCAGGGATATCCTCTCCAGAATTGAGCATATAAAAGCCAGCATCACATCCATCTTTGGCAACATCTTAAAGATGGATTCCAAAAAGGTAACGTAAAAAATTCCATTCTGTAGTGTTCCTTTATATAAATATATACCATCAGAAAGACATTATTGTTATTATTGTTCATTGTTGTCACATCATAAAAGTCTTGTTACATTTGTAAATTTCAGATCACAAAGAAGCTGGCCGGCCATGGGCGAGAGGACAGCACTCTGGGTAACCTCCATTGGAAATGAGGTTGGCCAGATAGTGACCAGTGTGCTGTCAGTGCAAGAGGGCCAGGACTGAGCAGAATGGTGGCTGGTGTAATGGAGCGCTACCGCAAGGCTGCCATTCCACCACCAGTGCTGCTTTATGTGGACTGTGGCTGCTGCGTGAGTGATGGAGGCGACAAGCAAGCTGCAGACCAGGTTTGGGAGTGGCAGACCTTCACATACGGCTGGACATCTGGCACTTTATGAGGAGGCTGGCCGTGGGCTGCACCACCGATGCCCATCCCCTCTATCCCACCTTCATGGGATGCCTGTCAGCCTGCATTTTTGAGTGGGGCGCTGGAGACCTCAGTCTGTTGCGGCAGGCAAAAGGAAACAGATGATGGCGGAAGGTTTGCCAGCTATTACTGACATCCTGGTGGACAGAAGCATCAGTAAAAAGGAGCTGAGCCTTTACTGCGCGGGGAGGACCACGAGGTGAAAGAGGCCACCATACGCCTCATGGAGAGGCTGCTGCAGGACCTGGGGGGTGCAAACGGTAGGGACCTTATGGGTGTGCCACTTCTAGATGAGGTGCGCATGGAGCACATCTGGCGTGTGCAGAAAGCGGCATGTCAGGTGCATTCAGGGCGTGCGGGTGTGCCTCTGTACACAGAGATAGGCACCACCACAAAGGCGGAGTCATCCTGACCAGGTATCGTTGTGCCAGAGGTCAACGTCCCTTGAGTCCTTCCACTGCCACTTAAACAGGTTCATTCCAGGTCGATTGTCTCACATGTGTAAAGTTTTAATTATTTTCAAGTTCTGTTATTCATATCGAAAGGCTTGTAATTTTTATGTGTATGATTTTTTCCTCTTCTAGGAACCAGTGCAAATGCGCTGAATTTTCAGCTCTACCTGCTGGAAGGCCTGAACAGGTGGAATCAGGACCGGGCAGCTGCATCAGTGACCAGCAAGCCAGCGTCCCTTCTCACGTCGCCCGGAAATGACCCACTGTGTCAACACCAACAGCCTGAAGGTGTTCGGTCGGCCTTTTGTGCCATCTTTCCAGCCACCTGCTGAATACACTGGTATGTCATCCACTTGTCTGGTTGCATAATACTTTTGGTTTGTGGTTTTCACTGTTCTGAGTCTTTGCTTTTATTATTCTCATTGCTGAACCTGACCATGTAAAACATCTTTCAAAAACATAAAAAATAGTAATGTGTTCAAAATTTTGACCTCTCCTGTATGTGTGTGTCCTTTTTATTTTTTTTTTTTTATTTTTTTAAAAGGAGCTGCTTGGTGTTGACTACCTGCTCAGTCAGACTGGACAGCCCCTAGTAGTGGATCCTGACTCAGAGAAACAGAAAACCTGTTGGAGGATGTGGATGAAGGCGTGGACGAAGAGGACGAGGGCTTCGGGGAAGTACAAATAGATGACATTACTCAGTCAAGTCTTACCAATGACCCAAGCTTCTCTGTCTCCCCCCATTTTTTGCCAGCTGCCTCCTCCACCATGGCTTCTGCGTCCACCGTCCAGCCAGCTGCCTCCTCCATCGTCCCAGCCAGCTGCCTCCTCCACCGTCCAGCCTGCTTCTGCGTCCACCGTCCAGCCAGCTGCCGCCTCCACCTTGGCTTCTGCCTCCACCGTCCAGCCAGCTGCCTCCTCCAACGTCCAGCCAGCTGCCGCCTCCACCTTGGCTTCTGCCTCCACCGTCCAGCCAGCTGCCTCCTCCAACGTCCAGCCAGCTGCCGCCTCCACAATGGCTTCTGCCTCCACCGTCCAGCCAGCTGCCTCCTCCAACGTCCAGCCAGCTGCCGCCTCCACCGCCAGCTTCTGCCTCCACCGTCCAGCCAGCTGCCTCCTCCACCGTCCAGCCAGCTGCCTCCTCCACCTTGGCTGCGGCTTCATTTATTCAGCCTGCTGCCTCCTCCATGCCAGGTGCATCAGAATCTGTGGTATGTAAATACCTTGTTATATGTGCACTCAGACTGATTTGGATTGCTTATGACATTATATATAAATGAAACCTTTCTACCAACATACGGGTATTCCCTAATATTTTCTTACACTCTATTCTATTCTGTTCTATCAGGAAATCATTACATTTATGTTTTGCCAATAAAATAGTTTTATTTGTTAAATATTTATTATAATTAGTTAAAGTACAAAACATTTTAACATTTGTATTACAAATATCAAATATAGATTATGAACTGTTATGCTAAGAAAAGTTAAACAAAGAGTTTAAGATGATCTGAAGCTTCTTTATACTATCTGAACTTGATGCTTGTCAACAAAATCACATCTAGAAATGTGTATATATGTATTTGTTTTTTGTCCAACGTAACTGTATAAACTTAACTGTCATAATATTGCTCGTTTCTGTCTTTTTTTCCTCAGGCTTTAGATAGTGCTGGTGTGCCAGGCATGGACAGAGTGGACAGCCTGGCGGAGTATCTGGTGGAGCTTAAGAATCAGTCATCGCTGATCCTCACCAACCAGCAGGTCAGGAACATTCAAGTTTCCTTATTTCCCCCCATTGACCTGCCATATGTCAACACTTGCACGTGTTTTGTTTTCTCATTTGCTATGTGTAATATGCCCTATCTGCTTAGGTGAGCAACATAGTTGCTCTTTGGCAGAACCTGCTGGACTATGATAAGCAGAGGGTGGTGTTTGCTGCCAGACACCAGAGCAAGCTGGACACGGGGAGGTTCAGATCCCCCAAGAAGAGGCAGGAGTTCACTCCAGGGGTGGAAAGTGTAAAGAGGCATGCACTCACCACCACTGCCCCTCTTGCCCAGTGGCCAGATTGCTGTCGTCTCATCGAGACCATTTTTGTCAAGCTCTGTGCCATTCACAAAAGCCCAAAGAAGAAGGGGGTTGGCACAGTGTCGAGGTGGGACCTCATCTTGGAGGACTATAAAAAAATCAGGCAGCGTATTCTGACCAATGCCGCCGTTATGCAGCAGACCACCTTGCAGCTGGTGAATGTGAGCCACACCACACTGGTTCAGTGGCACAACAAGAGGGTGAAAAGGCAGGACAGCGCAGTTTTGATGCAGGGGCTGCAACTGCCTAGCCGTTTGTCTGTGGCAGCCGACCCTCTACCCTCTGCCAATGTGCGCCCCCATCTCTGCCCCCAAGCAGGACCATCTCACCAATACCACCTGCCCAGTAGCACTGTGGGCCAGGCACGTGTGAAGAAGAGGAAGAGGAACATCGCTGCAGCGGAGATACCTCAAATCCCTCGGCGACTTTTACCTGCTCCACTCCCAGGTGCTCAGCTGGTGATGCTGGCTCCATTGGCCACGCAGGGACTAACAGGGCCTCCTGCTCCAGCTCGTGCTCCAGTTAGAAAACTGACCCATGAGTAGAGCACAATACGTGTAAAAAATGTGGGCAGTTTAGGACAGTGGAGACTGGGCACAGCCAATACAAGGGCATTATATACTGCCCCTCTGTAGAGACACTACCAAAGGAGCAGTGGTTGGACAATATTAAAAAAACTAAATAAAAAAAAGAAACTTAAAAGAAGGTTTTATTTATGTGTATAGTTTTATTTAAATTTTTTTACCGAAGAGAAATTCAAACTTTTTATTTATGTAAGATGTTTATTTATGTGTATAGTTTTGTTTTGAATGCACAAGTGTCGTGGATATTTTTAAGGTTTGTTCATGTGTATTGTTCTGTTCTTTCTGTTTGTTTTGCAATGAATAATTGGCTATGACTAATTGAAAAATAATAAAAAGGTCCTGATTACATAACTCTCTTTTCCATATGTTTTACTTTTCTACATTTTCATTCAAAGGTTATAGACATTTTAAAAATTCAGAGAAATTTTAGGATTGTTTCAGAAATAAACTGACTATTTATACTATTTTATTTAGAAAATAGCTGCAGTAGAAGTGTAATTTAAACTAAAGTGAAAAACTGAACTGAAGAGAATATTGACAATCAGCAACATAAAATTAATACAAGGTTTTTGGCAATTTCAGAAATAATTCGTAGCATTAAGTAACGACTTTTATTCCTGGCAGCAGCGGGATTCGAACCAGGTACCTCGTGATCAACCGTTCTCCCTCACAAATGAATAAAACAACAGGAAAACGTTTTTTAAAAGCAATTTATTGCAAACAAACACTTACAAAAACATTGCTTTAGCGCACAAAGGGATTAGAGCCACTTTCCTCCTCATTTTCCTCTTTTTCGCCTTTTTCTCTTTTTCTCTTCTTCCCCCTTCTCCCCCCTTCTTCCCTCGCCTTCCATTTCTTCCCCCCCTCTAACAGACTATTGTTCCCCAGCTTTGGCGCATGGCGGCAACCAATCTAAGCACCCCCTGAAAGCGTTGTTCAACCTGCAAAACAGGAATTGTGGAAAGAGAGCAAAGACCATGGAAGATGCAATTGGTCGCAACTCGTAGTCGGCAGGATTCGAACCTGCGCGGGGAGACACCAATGGATTTCAAGTCCATCGCCTTAACCTCTCGGCCACGACTACACCGACCTGCTGCCCTCCAGGTCCGTTGACTGCAGGAAGAAAGCAGAATAGACCGCCAACGAGCTTCAGGCACAATGTCCAGCTGAAGGGTGAGGTGGCAAATAGGAGTCTGAGGGCAAAAGACAGCGAGACCCGGATTGGAAGCGGGGTTGCTGCGGCCACAACCTTGTTTATGCAATGCAGCGGGCGGAACGCAAAAGCGTAGTCGGCAGGATTCGAACTTGCGCGGAGAGACCCCAATGGATTTCTAGGCCATCGCCTTAACCACTCGGCCACGACTACTGCAACACCGATTAGAGAGGGGTCCCACTGGGGGCGGTTTCCATAGCACCGCACGTTTCCAGCCGTGTATAATGCAATCCAAGTGATGTTCCAAGTGCTTGAATCTACAAAGATAAGTCCGAATAAAACACCACAGTCCAGAAATGGTGATCGCCAGCAGATTTGTAAAGTGAAAGGCTGTTTGCTTGCCATGCTGCCTCTTTTATACCGTTTTTTTCTGTTTCCTGTCATGTGATCAGTCACATGTACACACGTCCAAATGCGTAAGAGGAAGAAAATGGCCAAGACAACATGGAAACCTGGTAAAATTCAAAAATACATCAAATCACACTGAGCAGGTTAAAACATGTACTACATGTAGCTGCTGTTTTTACTATGCCAAAATGTGACGACCAATTTGAACTAACCCAGTTACTTAATTAACTGGTTCTTATTATTTGGGATTTAAGACAGGTGTGGGGCTATCCTCACTTGAAAGAGTTATTTGGAAAGCTGTGAGTCTTTTGAAAAATGTGCATTCTTCTTAAAAAATTTTTAAGAACAATCTTGAGGAATAAGATGAAAGCAATGTTTAGAAGATGCTGGCCCTGCAGCAGGAGGAACAGCGGTACCAACTAGGAGAACTGAGACTCACTCAGTTGACTTCATGAGCACTCTTTCCCAACGAGCTGACTCGGGTGTGCCGAGCTAGGGATATGGAGGCCGCCATCAATAGGATTGCCTCGCGCCCGAACAGGACTTGAACCCTGGACCCTCAGATTAAAAGTCTGATGCTCTACCGACTGAGCTATCCAGGCTCCAGCTCAATCTGCCGGCTTGTTACTTGTTAGTATATAACGTATCCACAAAGCGCCGAGGTGAAGCCTGCAAAAACGGAATTGCGGAAGAGAGAGCAAAGACCGTGGAAGGTACAATTATCGGCACCAAATACTAAAGTCAAAGGGCAATCGCCATCCGTAGTTCGCAAAAGGTTCGCACCAGCACCGGATGAGGTGGCAAAAAACATGGGAGAGAAGATTGTTGCCTGTTGGCAAAAGCCTGCCGTGACCAGTTCGAACCGGGATTGCTGCGGCCACAACGCAGAGTACTAACCACTATACGATCACGGCACGCCACTGAGCCTCAGTGGTGAGAAGGGCTGGAAGCATTGGTCCGGGGCAGAGAGGGAGGAGAAAGAAAAAAAAATAACACAGCCCTTTCTCTTCTGCATGCAGGCGAACACTCTGCCACGACTATGGAGATCAGGCTTCACATTGAGGACAAAGCAGGCTGAAAAGTGGATGGGGCATGGCGGCAACCAATCTAAACACCCCCTGAAAGCGTTTTTTGACTGACTGCTGCCAAAAGATTCTTCATACAGGGTCTAAAACAGAGTCCAGAGGGCTAACCACTACACCATGTAACCCTAGCTAGGGCCGTTTCGGCTCAGAAACAACCAATTTGAAGTAACCCATTTGCTGAATTAACTGGTTCTTATTCATTGGCATTTAAGAGAGATGTGGGGCTATCCTCACTTTAAGAGCTATTTTGTAAGTTTTGAGTCTTTTCAAAATGCGCGTTCTTTTCACGTTTCTTTAAGAACAATCTTGAGTAATAAGATGAGAGCATTGTTTAGAAGATGCTGGTCCTGCAGCAGGAGGCCGCCATTGATAGGACTGCCTTTCGCCCAAACAGGCACTTGAACCCTGGACCCTCAGATTAAAAGTCTGATGCTCTACCGCCTGAGCTACCCGGGCTCAGACCACCAACTTGATACTCGTATCAACAAAGCGCCCGTTATGTGCAGCCTGCAAAACAGGAATTGTGGAAGAGAGAGCAAAGACCGTGGAAGATGCAATTGGTCGCAACTCGTAGTCGGCAGGGTTCGAACCTGCGCGGGGAGACCCCAATGGATTTCAAGTCCATCGCCTTAACCTCTCGGCCACGACTACACCGACCTGCAGCCCTCCAGGTCCGTTGACTGCAGGAAGAAAGCAGAATAGACCGCCAGCGAGCTTCAGACACAATGTCCAGCTGAAGGGTGAGGTGGCAAATATAGAGTCTGAGGGCAAAAGAGCGGCGAGACCCGGATTGGAAGCGGGGTTGCTGCGGCCACAACGCAGGGTACTGACCACTGAAGATGACGGCGTGCTACAGTCCAAGGGATTCAAAAAGTCCGCGACTTGTTTATGCAATGCAGCGGGCGGAACGCAAAGCGTGGTCGGCAGGATTCGAACCTGCGCTGGGGAGACCCCAATGGATTTCTAGTCCATCGCCTTAACCACTCGGCCCACGACTACTGCAACACCGACTAGAGAGGGGTCCCACTGGGGGTTTCCATAGCACCGCACGTTTCCAGCCGTATAATGCAATCCAAGTGATGTTCCAAGTGCTTGAATCTACAAAGATAAGTCCGAATAAAACACCACAGTCCAGAAATGGTGATCGCCAGCAGATTTGTAAAGTGAAAGGCTGTTTGCTTGCCATGCTGCCTCTTTTATACCGTTTTTCCTGTTTCCTGTCATGTGATCAGTCACATGTACACACTGCACGCCAAATGCGTAAGAGGAAGAAAATGGCCAAGACAACATGGAAACCTGGTAAAATTAAAAATACATCAAATCACACTGAGCAGGTTAAAACATGTAACCCTATGTACTACATGTAGCTGCTGTTCTTACTATGCCAAAATGTGACGACCAGGTGTTTGAACTAACCCAGTTACTTAATTAACTGGTTCTTATTATTGGGATTTAAGACAGGTGTGGGGCTATCCTCACTTGAAAGAGTTATTTGGAAAGCTGAGAGTCTTTTGAAAAATGTGCATTCTTCTTAAAAAATTTTTAAGAACAATCTTGAGGAATAAGATGAAAGCAATGTTTAGAAGATGCTGGCCCTGCAGCAGGAGGAACAGCTATGGTACCAACTAGGAGAACTGAGACTCACTGAGTTGACTTCATGAGCACTCTTTCCCAACGAGCTGACTGGGTGTGCCGAGCTAGGGATATGGAGGGCCGCCATCAATGGGGATTGCCTCGCACCCGAACAGGGACTTGAACCCTGGACCCTCAGATTAAAAGTCTGATGCTCTACCGACTGAGCTATCCAGGCTCCGGCTCAATGTGCCGGCTTGTTACTTGTTAGTATATAACGTATCCACAAAGCGCCGAGGTGAAACCTGCAAAAACGGAATTGCGGAAGAGAGAGCAAAAGACCGTGGAAGGTACAATTATCGGCACCAAATACTAAAGTCAAAGGGCAATCGCCATCCGTAGTTGGCAAGGTTCGCACCAGCACCGGATGAGGTGGCAAAAACATGGGAGAGAAGATTGTTGCCTGTTGGCAAAAAGCCTGCCGTGACCCGGATTCGAACCGGGATTGCTGCGCCACAACGCAGAGTACTAACCACTATCACGATCACGGCACGCCACTGAGCCTCAGTGGTGAGAAGGGCTGGAAGCATTGGTCCGGGGCAGAGAGGAGGAGAAAGAAAAAATAACACAGCCCTTTCTCTTCTGCATGCAGGCGAACACTCTGCCCACGACTATGGAGATCAGGCTTCACATTGAGGACAAAGCAGGCTGAAAAGTGGATGGGGCATGGCGGCAACCAATCTAAGCACCCCCTGAAAGCGTTTTTTGACTGACTGCTGCCAAAAGATTCTTCATACAGGGTCTAAAACAGAGTCCAGAGGGCTAACCACTACACCATGTAACCCTAGCTAGGGCCGTTTCGGCTCAGAGACAACCAATTTGAAGTAACCCATTTGCTGAATTAACTGGTTCTTATTCATTGGCATTTAAAGAGAGATGTGGGCTATCCTCACTTTAAAGAGCTATTTTGTAAGTTTTGAGTCTTTTCAAAAATGCGCGTTCTTTTCACGTTTCTTTAAGAACAATCTTGAGTAATAAGATGAGAGCATTGTTTAGAAGATGCTGGCACTGCAGCAGGAGGCCGCCATCGATACGACTGCTTTTCGCCCAAACAGGCACTTGAACCCTGGACCCTCAGATTAAAAGTCTGATGCTCTACCGACTGAGCTACCCGGGCTCAGACCACCAACTTGATACTCGTATCAACAAAGCGCCGTTGTGCAGCCTGCAAAACAGGAATTGTGGAAGAGAGAGCAAAGACTGTGGAAGATGCAATTGGTCGCAACTCGTAGTCGGCAGGGTTCGAACCTGCGCGGGGAGACCCCAATGGATTTCAAGTCCATCGCCTTAACCTCTCGGCCACGACTACACTGATCTGCTGCCCTCCAGGTCCGTTGACTGCAGGAAGAAAGCAGAATAGACCGCCAGCGAGCTTCAGACACAATGTCCAGCTGAAGGGTGAGGTGGCAAATAGGAGTCTGAGGGCAAAAGACGGCGAGACCCGGATTGAGGCGGGGTTGCTGCGGCCACAACGCAGGGTACTGACCACTGAAGATGACGGCGTGCTACAGTCCAAGGGATTCAAAAAGTCCCGCGACTTGTTTATGCAATGCAGCGGGCGGAACGCAAAGCGTAGTCGGCAGGATTCGAACTCTGCACGGGAGACCCCAATGGATTTCTAGTCCATCGCCTTAACCACTCAGCCACGACTACTGCAACACCGAGTAGAGAGGGTCCCACTGGGGCGGTTTCCATAGCACCGCACGTTTCCAGCCGTGTATAATGCAATCCAAGTGATGTTCCAAGTGCTTGAATCTACAAAGATAAGTCCGAATAAAACACCACAGTCCAGAAATGGTGATCGCCAGCAGATTTGTAAAGTGAAAGGCTGTTTGCTTGCCATGCTGCCTCTTTTATACCGTTTTTTCCTGTTTCCTGTCATGTGATCAGTCACATGTACACACGCCCAAATGCGTAAGAGGAAGAAAATGGCCAAGACCACATGGAAACCTGGTAAAATTCAAAAATACATCAAATCACACTGAGCAGGTTAAAACATGTAACCCTATGTACTCCATGAAGCTGCTGCTCTTACTATGCCAAAATGTGACGACCAATTTGAACTAACCCAGTTACTTAATTAACTGGTTCTTATTATTTGGGATTTAAGACAGGTGTGGGGCTATCCTCACTTGAAAGGGTTATTTGGAAAGCTGTGAGTCTTTTGAAAAATGTGCATTCTTCTTAAAAAATTTTTTTAAGAACAATCTTGAGAATAAGATGAAAGCAATGTTTAGAAGATGCTGGCCCTGCAGCAGGAGGAACAGCGGTACCAACTAGGAGAACTGAGACTCACTCAGTTGACTTCATGAGCACTCTTTCCCAACGAGCTGACTCGGGTGTGCCGAGCTAGGGATATGGAGAGCACGCCATCAATAGGATTGCCTCGCGCCCGAACAGGGACTTGAACCCTGGACCTCAGATTAAAAGTCTGATGCTCTACCGACTGAGCTATCCAGGCTCCGGCTCAATCTGCGGCTTGTTACTTGTTAGTATATAACGTATCCACAAAGCGCGAGAGTGAAGCCTGCAAAAACGGAATTGCGAAGAAGAGAGCAAAGACCGTGGAAGGTACAATTATCGGCACCAAATACTAAAGTCAAAGGGCAATCGCCATCCGTAGTTGGCAAGGTTCGCACCAGCACCGGATGAGGTGGCAAAAAAACATGGAGAGAAGATTGTTGCCTGTTGGCAAAAAGCCTGCCGTGACCAGTTCGAACCGGGATTGCTGCGGCCACAACGCAGAGAGTACTAACCACTATCTGACGACGCGCACGCCACTGAGCCTCAGTGGTGAGAAGGGCTGGAAGCATTGGTCCGGGCAGAGAGGGAGGAGAAAGAAAAAAATAACACAGCCCTTTCTCTTCTGCATGCAGGCGAACACTCTGCCACGACTATGGAGATCAGGCTTCACATTGAGGACAAAGCAGGCTGAAAAGTGGATGGGGTTTTTCAGTGCTGAGCCTGGAGTCCCACATGACTGCACTTTTGCCGCTTCTCGGCCCAGTTGACTGAAAACTTGATGGTTGCTAGCGATCCTGGGTGGCAAAACAGCTTCGGTAGTAAGCCTCAGTACCCTTAAACTAAAGCACAATATCTCGGTTAATTCACCAACTTCATTTGCTTCAATTCACAGATTCAAGCCCCTTAAAAATAGACGTCGCTCTGCGAAAGGCAATGTTTGGACATGTCTGTAGCCAAGCAAGCGAATTAGCTCAAATGGTAGAACCTTCGCTTAGCATGCGAGAGGTTGTGGGATCGATGCCCGCATTCTCCAAGCTTGGGTCCGCTCTTTTAAGCTCACTTCCTCCAGAGACAGCCTGCGCATGACGGCAACCAATCTAAGCACCCCTGAAAGCGTTTTTGACTGACTGCTGCCAAAAGATTCTTCATACAGGGTCTAAAACAGAGTCCAGAGGGCTAACCACTACACCATGTAACCCTAGCTAGGGCCGTTTGGGCTCAGAGACAACCAATTTGAAGTAACCCATTTGCTGAATTAACTGGTTCTTATTCTTTGGCATTTAAGAGAGATGTGGGGCTATCCTCACTTTAAAGAGCTATTTTGTAAGTTTTGAGTCTTTTCAAAATGCGCGTTCTTTTCCACGTTTCTTTAAGAACAATCTTGAGTAATAAGATGAGAGCATTGTTTAGAAGATGCTGGCCCTGCAGCAGGAGGCCGCCATCGATAGGACTGCTTTTCGCCCAAACAGGCACTTGAACCTGGACCTCAGATTAAAATTCTGATGCTCTACCGACTGAGCTACCGGGCTCAGACCACCAACTTGATACTCGTATCAACAAAGCGCCGTTGTGCAGCCTGCAAAACAGGAAGTGTGAAGAGAGAGCAAAGACCGTGGAAGATGGAATTGGTCGCAACTCAAGTAGTCGGCAGGGTTCGAACCTGCGCGGGAGACCCCAATGGATTTCAAGTCCATCGCCTTAACCTCTCGGCCACGACTACACCGACCTGCTGCCCTCCAGGTCCGTTGACTGCAGGAAGAAAGCAGATTAGACCGCCAGCGAGCTTCAGACACAATGTCCAGCTGAAGGGTGAGGTGGCAAATAGGAGTCTGAGGGCAAAAAGACGGCGAGACCCGGATTGGAGGCGGGGTTGCTGCGGCCACAACGCAGGGTACTGACCACTGAAGATGACGGCGTGCTACAGTCAAGGGATTCAAAAAGTCCCGCGACTTGTTTATGCAATGCAGCGGGCGGGCATAAAAAGCGTGGTCGGCAGGATTAGAACTTGCGTGGGAGACCCCAATGGATTTCTAGTCCATCGCCTTAACCACTCGCCACGACTACTGCAACACCGGTAGAGAGGGGTCCCACTGGGGGTTTCCATAGCACCGCACGTTTCCAGCCGTGTATAATGCAATCCAAGTGATGTTCCAAGTGCTTGAATCTACAAAGATAAGTCAGAATAAAACACCACAGTCCAGAAATGGTGATCGCCAGCAGATTTGTAAAGTGAAAGGCTGTTTGCTTGCCATGCTGCCTCTTTTATACCGTTTTTCCTGTTTCCTGTCATGTGTGATCAGTCACATGTACACACGTCAAATGCGTAAGAGGAAGAAAATGGCCAAGACCACATGGAAACCTGGTAAATTCAAAAATACATCAAATCACACTGAGCAGGTTAAAACATGTAACCCTATGTACTACATGTAGCTGCTGTTCTTACTATGCCAAAATGTGAATGACTAATTTGAACTAACCCAGTTACTTAATTAACTGGTAAAAAGCATTGTTAATTCAGTTCAAAACTGTGGTTAAACGTATGTTTCTTCATAGTAACTACACTTTTGTAACTGCACGTTTATATATCTATGGTTAATTGATGTATTACTTTCCTTTGTCATTGAAAATGATTATGTTTAACACTTGCATATGTAATGTTTATACAAATAGTAATCAATCTGCAAACACAAAACAGGATTACTACATTCACACTATAGCAAAACAACAAACTTTGATGTAAAATGATTGTTTTTTACCCAAAATAAACTTTTAAAAATCTTGTGAAACTATGCTAACAAAACACTTTACTACACTCCCACTATAGTAAATATTGCACATAGTAAATGTTTACAAGCGTCACGTTGTTTTTTTCATTCAGATTTTTATGTATAGCAAAACTTTGTTTATACAGTTGCAAACTGACTAAATGGAATGTAATAACTAAGATTAAAGGCAAACAACGCGACGACAAAACACGTCATGGTTACTACACCACCGTCACTCAAGTCAAATCATTTTGAATTCCCGGGAATTTAATGACAGTTATAACGCTTTTTTCCCGAGATATAAAAGCGACTAAATGGAATGTAATAAATAAGATTAAAGGCAAATTGTAATTATAGAGAAGATGTTCAAAAGTCGTTCACGAAGTCATAGTTTTTAAGCATAAAACATGAGCAACGGACTAAAAGCGTAATGAATTATCAGCTCAAAAAACATAGCAAACGGAGAGGAAAAAAACATTTAATACTTACTTTGTCGAATTATGCAATTTTCTTCTGTCGATATTGAAATCTGTCAATTTTCCTCAGGACTGCGTAAAGTCTGCTCCCAACACAATGGATAGCGAGAGACCGGATTGGCTCCCCAACAATGGACAGCTCGCGCTCTGATTCAGCTCCCCAACAATGGACAGCTCGGCGCTCTGATTGGCTCCCCAACAATGGACAGCTCGCGCTCTGATTGGCTCCGTCCATTCTCAAAGCGCGATGCGGTTGGCCGTTAAATCCATTGTCAAAATGGAAAGTGAGCTCGGCGATTGGACCGCGAAACACAGACGATCCTGCTCCAGGTAGCGCCATCCAGGCTCCGGCTCAATCTGCCGGCTTGTTACTTGTTAGTATATAACGTATCCACAAAGCGCCGAGGTGAAACCTGCAAAAACGGAATTGCGGAAGAGAGCAAAGACCGTGGAAGGTACAATTATCGGCACCAAATACTAAAGTCAAGGGCAATCGCCATCCGTAGTTGGCAAGCAGTTCGCACCAGCACCGGATGAGGTGGCAAAAACATGGAGAGAAGATTGTTGCCTGTTGGCAAAAGCCTGCCGTGACCGGTTCGAACCGGGGTTGCTGCGGCCACAGCGCAGAGTACTAACCACTATACGATCACGGCACGCCACTGAACCTCAGTGGTGAGAAGGGCTGGAAGCATTGGTCCGGGGCAGAGAGGGAGGAGAAAGAAAAAAAAATAACACAGCCCTTTCTCTTCTGCATGCAGGCGAACACTCTGCCACGACTACGGAGATCAGGCTTCACATTGAGGACAAAGCAGGCTGAAAAGTGGATGGGGTTTTTCAGTGCTGAGCCTGGAGTCCCACATGACTGCACTTTTGCCGCTTCTCAGCCCAGTTGACCCGAAAACTTGATGGTTGCTAGCGATCCTGGGTGGCAAAACAGCTTCGGTAGTAAGCCTCAGTACCCCTTAAACTAAAGCACAATATCTCGGTTAATTCACCAACTTCATTTGCTTCAATTCACAGATTCAAGCCCCTTAAAAATAGCGTCGCGCTCTGCGGAAGGCAATGTTTGAACATGTCTGTAGCCAAGCAAGGGAATTAGCTCAAATGGTAGAGCGCTCGCTTAGCATCACGAGAGGTAGTGGGATCGATGCCCGCATTCTCCAAGCTTGGGTCCGCTCTTTTAAGCTCACTTCCCTACAGAGACAGCCTGCGCATGACGGCAACCAATCTAAGCACCCCTGAAAGCGTTTTTGACTGACTGCTGCCAAAAGATTCTTCAGACAGGGTCTAAAACAGAGTCCAGAGGGCTAACCACTACACCATGTAACCCTAGCTAGGGCCGTTTGGGCTCAGAGACAACCAATTTGAAGAAACCCATTTGCTGAATTAACTGGTTCTTATTCTTTGGCATTTAAGAGAGATGTGGGGCTATCCTCACTTTAAAAAGAGCTATTTTGTAAGTTTTGAGTCTTTTCAAAAATGCACGTTCTTTTTCACGTTTCTTTAAGAACAATCTTGAGTAATAAGATGAGAGCATTGTTTAGAAGATGCTGGCCCTGCAGCAGGAGGCCGCCATCGATAGGACTGCCTTTCGCCCAAACAGGCACTTGAACCCTGGACGCTCAGATTAAAAGTCTGATGCTCTACCGACTGAGCTACCCGGGCTCAGACCACCAACTTGATACTCGTATCAACAAAGCGCCATTGTGCAGCCTGCAAAACAGGAATTGTGGAAGAGAGAGCAAAGACCGTGGAAGATGCAATTGGTCGCAACTCGTAGTCGGCAGGGTTCGAACCTGCGCGGGGAGACCCCAATGGATTTCAAGTCCATCGCCTTAACCTCTCGGCCACGACTACTGCGACACAGAGTAGAGAGGGGTCCCACTGGGGGGGGTTTCCATAGCACCGCACGTTTCCAGCCGTGTATAATGCAATCCAAGTGATGTTCCAAGTGCTTGAATCTACAAAGATAAGTCGAATAAAACACCACAGTCCAGAAATGGTGATCGCCAGCAGATTTGTAAAGTGAAAGGCTGTTTGCTTGCCATGCTGCCTCTTTTATACCGTTTTTCCTGTTTCCTGTCATGTGATCAGTCACATGTACACACGTCAAATGCGTAAGAGGAAGAAAATGGCCAAGACCACATGAAACCTGGTAAAATTCAAAAATACATCAAATCACACTGAGCAGGTTAAAACATGTAACCCTATGTACTACATGTAGCTGCTGTTCTTACTATGCCAAAATGTGACGACCAATTTGAACTAACCCAGTTACTTAATTAACTGGTTCTTATTATTTGGGATTTAAGACAGGTGTGGGGCTATCCTCACTTGAAAGAGTTATTTGGAAAGCTGTGAGTCTTTTGAAAAATGTGCATTCTTCTTAAAAAATTTTTAAGAACAATCTTGAGGAATAAGATGAAAGCAATGTTTAGAAGATGCTGGCCCTGCAGCAGGAGGAACAGCGGTACCAACTAGGAGAACTGAGACTCACTCAGTTGACTTCATGAGCACTCTTTCCCAACGAGCTGACTCGGGTGTGCCGAGCTAGGGATATGGAGGCCGCCATCAATAGGATTGCCTCGCGCCGAACAGGGACTTGAACCCTGGTCCCTCAGATTAAAAGTCTGATGCTCTACCGACTGAGCTATCAGGCTCGGCTCAATCTGCCCGGCTTGTTACTTGTTAGTATATAACGTATCCACAAAACGCAGAGGTGAAGCCTGCAAAAACGGAATTGCGGAAGAGAGAGCAAAGACCGTGGAAGGTACAATTATCGGCACCAAATACTAAAGTCAAAGGGCAATCGCCATCCGTAGTTGGCAAGGTTCGCACCAGCACGGATGAGGTGGCAAAAAACATGGGAGAGAAGATCGTTGCCTGTTGGCAAAAGCCTGCCGTGATCAGTTCAAACCGGGGTTGCTGCGGCCACAACGCAGAGTACTAACCACTATCACGATCACGGCACGCCACTGAGCCTCAGTGGTGAGAAGGGCTGGAAGCATTGGTCCGGGGCAGAGAGGGAGGAGAAAGAAAAAAGTAACACAGCCCTTTCTCTTCTGCATGCAGGCGAACACTCTGCCACGACTACGGAGATCAGGCTTCACATTGAGGACAAAGCAGGCTGAAAAGTGGATGGGGTTTTTCAGTGCTGAGCCTGGAGTCCACATGACTGCACTTTTGCCGCTTCTCGGCCCAGTTGACCAAAAACTTGATGGTTGCTAGCGATCCTGGGTGGCAAAACAGCTTGGTAGTAAGCCTCAGTACCCCTTAAACTAAAGCACAATATCTCGGTTAATTCACCAACTTCATTTGCTTCAATTCACAGATTCAAGCCCCCTTAAAATGAGGCGTCGCTCTGCGAAGGCAGTATTTGGACATGTCTGTAGCCAAGCAAGGAATTAGCTCAAATGGTAGAGCGCGCAAGCAGCATGCGAGTAGTGGGATCGATGCCCGCATTCTCCAAGCTTGGGTCCGCTCTTTTAAGCTCACTTCCCTACAGAGACAGCCTGCGCATGGCCGGCAACCAATCTAAGCACCCCTGAAAGCGTTTTTGACTGACTGCTGCCAAAAGATTCTTCAGACAGGGTCTAAAACAAGTCAGAGGGCTAACCACTACACCATGTCACCCTAGCTAGGGCCGTTTGGGCTCAGAGACAACCAATTTGAAGTAACCCATTTGCTGAATTAACTGGATTTCTTATTCTTTGGCATTTAAGAGAGATGTGGGGCTATCCTCACTTTAAAGAGCTATTTTGTAAGTTTTGAGTCTTTTCAAAAATGCGCGTTCTTTTTCACGTTTCTTTAAGAACAATCTTGAGTAATAAGATGAGAGCATTGTTTAGAAGATGCTGGCCCCTGCAGCAGGAGGCCGCCATCGATAGGACTGCCTTTCGCCCAAACAGGCACTTGAACCCTGGACCCTCAGATTAAAATTCTGATGCTCTACCGACTGAGCTACCCGGGCTCAGACCACCAACTTGATACTCGTATCAACAAAGCGCCGTTGTGCAGCCTGCAAAACAGGAAGTGTGAAGAGAGAGCAAAGACCGTGGAAGATGCAATTGGTCGCAACTCGTAGTCGGCAGGGTTCGAACCTGCGCGGGGAGACCCCAATGGATTTCAAGTCCATCGCCTTAACCTCTCAAGCCCACGACTACACCCGACCTGTTGCCCTCCAGGTCCGTTGACTGCAGGAAGAAAGCAGAATAGACCGCCAGCGAGCTTCAGACACAATGTCCAGCTGAAGGGTGAGGTGGCAAATAGGAGTCTGAGGGCAAAAGACGGCGAGACCGGATTAGAAGCGGGGTTGCTGCGGCCACAACGCAGGGTACTGACCACTGAAGATGACGGCGTGCTACAGTCCAAGGGATTCAAAAAGTCCCGCGACTTGTTTATGCAATGCAGGGCGGAACGCAAAGCGTAGTCGGCAGGATTCGAACTTGCGCGGGGAGCCCCCAATGGATTTCTAGTCCATCGCCTTAACCACTCGGCCACGACTACGGCAACACCGAGTAGAGAGGGGTCCCACTGGGGTTTCCATAGCACGCTTGCGTTTCCAGCCGTGTATAATGCAATCCAAGTGATGTTCCAAGTGCTTGAATCTACAAAGATAAGTCGAATAAAACACCACAGTCCAGAAATGGTGATCGCCAGCAGATTTGTAAAAGTGAAGGCTGTTTGCTTGCCATGCTGCCTCTTTTATACCGTTTTTCCTGTTTCCTGTCATGTGATCAGTCACATGTACACACGTCAAATGCGTAAGAGGAAGAAAATGGCCAAGACCACATGGAAACCTGGTAAAATTCAAAAATACATCAAATCACACTGAGCAGGTTAAAACATGTAACCCTATGTACTACATGTAGCTGCTGTTCTTACTATGCCAAAATGTGACGACCAATTTGAACTAACCCAGTTACTTAATTGCTGGTTCTTATTTTTAGGATTTAAGACAGGTGTGGGGCTATCCTCACTTGAAAAGAGTTATTTGGAAAGCTGTGAGTCTTTTGAAAAATGTGCATTCTTCTTAAAAAATTTTTTTAAGAACAATCTTGAGAATAAGATGAAAGCAATGTTTAGAAAGATGCTGGCCCTGCAGCAGGAGGAACAGCCCGGTACCAACTAGGAGAACTGAGACTCACTCAGTTGACTTCATCAAGCACTCTTTTTTTTCGCAGCTGGCTCGGGTGTGCGAGCTAGGGATATGGAGGCGCCATCAATGGGATTGCCTCACGCCCGAACAGGGACTTGAACCCTGGACCCTCAGATTAAAAGTCTGATGCTCTACCGACTGAGCTATCCAGGCTCCGGCTCAATCTGCGGCTTGTTACTTGTTAGTATATAACGTATCCACAAAGCGCCGAGGTGAAGCCTGCAAAAGCGGAATTGCGGAAGAGAGCAAAGACCGTGGCAGGTACAATTATCGGCACCAAATACTAAAGTCAAGAGGCAATCGCCATCCGTAGTTAGCGAGGTTCGCACTCCAGCACCGGATGAGGTGGCAAAAATACATGGGAGAGAAGATCGTTGCCTGTTGGCAAAAGCCTGCCGTGACCGGTTCGAACCAGGGGTTGCTGCGGCCTAGCAACGCAGAGTACTAACCACTATCGATCACGGCACGCCACTGAGCCTCCAGTGGTGAGAAGGGCTGGAAGCATTAGTCCGGGGCAGAGAGGAGGAGAAAGAAAAAAATAACACAGCCCTTTCTCTCTTCTGCATGCAGGCGAACACTCTGCCACGACTACGGAGATCAGGCTTCACATTGAGGACAAAGCAGGCTGAAAAGTGGATGGGGGTTATTCAGTGCTGAGCCTGGAGTCCACATGACTGCACTTTTGCCGCTTCTCGGCCCAGTTGACCGAAAACTTGATGGTTGCTAGCGATCCTGGGTGGCAAAACAGCCCATTAGTAAACCTCAGTACCTTAAACTAAAGCACAATATCTCGGTTAATTCACCAACTTCATTTGCGTCAATTCACAGATTCAAGCCCCCTAAAAAATGAGCGTCGCTCTGCGACAAACAGTATTTGGACATGTCTGTAGCCAAGCAGGGAAATTAGCTCAAATGGTAGGCGCACAGAAAGCTTAGCATCGCGAGAGGTAGTGGTATCGATGCCGCATTCTCCAAGCTTGGGTCCGCTCTTTTAAGCTCACTTCCCCTCCAGAGACAGCCCTGCGCATGGCGACAACCAATCTAAGCACACCCTGAAAGCGTTTTTGACTGACTGCTGCCAAAAGATTCTTCAGACAGGGTCTAAAACAGAGTCAGAGGGCTAACCACTACACACCATGTAACCCTAGCTAGGGCCGTTTGGGCTCAGAGACAACCAATTTGAAGTAACCCATTTGCTGAATTAACTGGTTCTTATTCTTTGGCATTTAAAGAGATGTGGGGCTATCACTCACTTTAAAGAGCTATTTTGTAAGTTTTGAGTCTTTTCCAAAAATGCGCGTTCTTTCACGTTTCTTTAAGAACAATCTTGAGTAATAAGATGAGAGCATTGTTTAGAAGATGCTGGCCCTGCAGCAGGGCCAGCATCTTCCACGACTATGGAGATCAGAGGCTTCACACGTGAGGACAAAGCAGGCTGAAAAGTGGATGGGGCATGGCGGCAACCAATCTAAAAGCACCCCTAGAAAGCGTTGTTCAACCTGCAAAACAGGAATTGTGGAAAGAGCAAAGGCCGTGGAAGATGCAATTGGTGCGCAACTCGTAGTCGGGCAGGATTCGAACCTGCGCGGGGAGACACCAATGGATTTCAAGTCCATCGCCTTAACCTCTCGGCCACGACTACACCCGACCTGCTGCCCTCCAGGTCCGTTGACTGCAGGAAGAAAGCAGAATAGGCGCATGCGAGCTTCAGGCACAATGTCCAGCTGAAGGGTGAGGTGGCAAATAGGAGTCTGAGGGCAAAGAGCGGCGAGACCCGGATTGGAAAGCGGGGGTTGCTGCGGCCACAACCTTGTTTATGCAATGCAGCGGGCGGAGCAGCAAAGCGTGGTCGGCAGGATTCGAACTTGCGGCGGAGAGACCCCAATGGATTTCCTAGGCCATCGCCTTAACCACTCAGCCGCGACTACTGCAACACCCGATTAGAGAGGGAGTCCCACTGGGGCGGTTTCCATAGCACCGCCGCACGTTTCCAGCCGTGTATAATGCAATCCAAGTGATGTTCCAAGTGCTTGAATCCTACAAAGATAAGTCCGAATAAAACACCACAGTCCAGAAATGGTGATAAGCCAGCAGATTTGTAAAGTGAAGGCTGTTTGCTTGCCATGCTGCCTCTTTTATACCGTTTTTTCTGTTTCCTGTCATGTGATCAGTCACATGTACACACGTCCAAATCGTAAGAGAGGAAGAAAATGGCCAAGACCACATGGAAACCTGGTAAAATTCAAAAATACATCAAATCACACTGAGTAGGTTAAAAAACATGTACTACATGTAGCTGCTGTTTTTACTATGCCAAAATGTGACGACCAATTTGAACTAACTTAGTTACTTAATTAACTGGGTTCTTATTATTTAAGGATTTAAGACAGGTGTGGGGCTATCCTCACTTGAAAGAGTTATTTGGAAAGCTGTGAGTCTTTTGAAAAATGTGCATTCTTCTTAAAAAATTTTTTAAGAACAATCTTGAGAATAAGATGAAAGCAATGTTTAGACGATGCTGGCCTGCAGCAGGAGGAACAGCGGTACCAACTAGGAGAACTGAGACTCACTGAGGTTGACTTCATGAGCACTCTTTCCCAACGAGCTGACTCAAGGTGTGCCGAGGCTAGGGATATGGAGGCCGCCATCAATAGGATTGCCTCGCGCCCGAACAGGACTTGAACCCTGGACCCTCAGATTAAAAGTCTGATGCTCTACCGACTGAGCTATCAGGCTCCGGCTCAATCTGCCCGGCTTGTTACTTGTTAGTATATAACGTATCCACAAGCGCCCGAGGGTGAAGCCTGCAAAAGCGAGTGCGGAAGAGAGAGCAAAGACCGTGGAAGAAGTACAATTATCGGCACCAAATCACTAAAGTCAAGGGCAATCGCCATCCGTAGTTGGCAAGAGTTCGCACCAGCACCGGATGGTGGCAAAAAACATGGAGAGAAGATCGTTGCCTGTTGGCAAAAGCCTACCGTGACCCGGATTCGAACCGGGGTTGCTAAGTGCCACAAGCGCATGAAGTACTAACCACTATCACGATCCACGGCACGCCACTGAGCCTCAGTGGTGAGAAGGGCTTGAAGCATTGGTCCGGGGCAGAGAGGAGGAGAAAGAAAAAAATAACACAGCCCTTTCCTGCTTACTGCATGCAGGCGAACACTCTGCCACGCGACTACGGCGATCAGGCTTCACATTGAGGACAAAGCAGGCTGAAAAGTGGATGGGGGTTTTCAGTGCTGAGCCTGAGTCCCACACTTTGGCTGCACTTTTTGCCGCTTCTCGGCCCAATTGACTGAAAACTTGATGGTTGCTAAGCGATCCTGGGTGGCAAAACAGCTTCGGTAGTAAGCCTCCAGTACCCCTTAAACTAAAGCACAATATCTCGGTTAATTCCTGCCAACTTCATTTGCTTCAATTCACAGATTCAAGCCCCTTAAAAATAGGCGTCGCTCTGCGAAGAAAACAATGTTGAACATGTCTGTAGCCAAGCAAGGGAATTAGCTCAAATGGTAGAACGCCTCGCTTAGCATCACGAGAGGTTGTGGGATCGATGCCCGCATTCTCCAAGCTTGGGTCCGCTCTTTTAGCTCACTTCCCTCCAGAGACAGCCTGCGCATGACGGCAACCAATCTAAGCACCCCTGAAAGCGTTTTTTTGACTGCTGCCAAAAAGATTCTTCAGACAGGGTCTAAAACAGAGTCAGAAGGCTAACCACTACACCATGTAACCTAGCTAGGGCCGTTTGGGCTCAGAGACAACCAATTTGAAGTAACCCATTTGCTGAATTAACTGGTTCTTATTCTTTGGCATTTAAGAGAGATGTGGGGCTATCCTCACTTTAAGAGAGCTATTTTGTAAGTTTTGAGTCTTTTTCAAAAATGCAGCGTTCTTTTCACGTTTCTTTAAGAACAATCTTGAGTAATAAGATGAGAGCATTGTTTAGAAGATGCTGAGGCCTGCAGCAGGAGGCCGCCATCGATAGGACTGCTTTTCGCCCAAACAGGCACTTGAACCCTGGACCCTCAGATTAAAAATTCTGATGCTCTACCGACTGGAGCTACCCGGGCTCAGACCACCAGCTTGATACTCGTATCAACAAAGCGCCGTTATTGCAGCCTGCAAAACAGGAAGTGTGAAAGAGAGAGCAAAGACAGTGGAAGATGGAATTGGTACTGGCATCGTAGTCGGCAGGTTAGAACTCCTGGCGCGGGAGACCCCAAGGGATTTCAAGTCCATCGCCTTAACCTCTCGCAGCCACGACTACACCCGACCTGCTGCCCTCCAGGTCCGTTGACTGCAGGAAGAAAGCAGAATAGACCGCCAGCGAGCTTCAGACACAATGTCCAGCTGAAGGGGTGAGAGTGGCAAATAGGAGTCTGAGGGCAAAAAGCGGCGAGACCCAGTTGGAAGCGGGGTTGCTGCGGCCACAACGCAGGGTACTGACCACTGAAGATGACGCGGCGTTCTACAGTCAAGGGATTCAAAAAGTCCCGCGACTTGTTTATGCAATGCAGCGGGCGGAACGCAAAAGCGTAATCGGCAGGATTAGAACTTGCGTGGGGAGACCCCAATGGATTTCTAGTCCATCGCCTTAACCACTCGGCCACGACTACTGCAACACCGAGTAGAGAGGGGTCCCACTGGGGGTCAGTTTCCATAGCACCATGCGTTTCCAGCCGTGTATAATGCAATCCAAGTGATGTTCCAAGTGCTTGAATCTACAAAGATAAGTCGAATAAAACACCACAGTCCAGAAATGGTGATGCGCCAGCAGATTTGTAAAGTGAAAGGCTGTTTGCTTGCCATGCTGCCTCTTTTATACCGATTTTTTCCTGTTTCCCTGTCATGTGATCAGTCACATGTACACACGTCCAAATGCGTAAGAGGAAGAAAATGGCCAAGACCACATGGAAACCTGGTAAAATTCAAAAATACATCAAATCACACTGAGTAGGTTAAAACATGTACTACATGTAGCTGCTGTTTTTACTATGCCAAAATGTGGCGACCAATTTGAACTAACCAGTTACTTAATTAACTGGTTCTTATTATTTTGGGATTTAAGACAGGTGTGGGCTATCCTCACTTGAAAGAGTTATTTGAAAGCTGTGAGTCTTTTTGAAAAATGTGCATTCTTCTTAAAAAAATTTTTAAGAACAATCTTGAGGAATAAGATGAAAGCAATGTTTAGACGATGCTGGCCCTGCAGCAGGAGAGGAACAGCGGTACCAACTAGGAGAACTGAGACTCACTGAGTTGACTTCATGAGGCACTCTTTCCCAACAGGCGCTGACTCGGGTGTGCCGAGCTAGGGATATGGAGGCCGCCATCAATAGGATTGCCTCGGCGCCCGAACGGGGACTTGAACCCTGGACCCTCAGATTAAAAGTCTGATGCTCTCACCGACAAGAGCTATCCAGGCTCTGGCTCAATCTGCCCGGCATTGCTTGTTGGTATATAACGTATCCACAAAGCGCCGAGGTGGAAGCCTGCAAAGCAGGAATTGCGGAAGAGAGAGCAAAGACCGTGGAAGGTACAATTATCGGCACCAAATACTAAAGTCAAGGGCAATCGCCATCCGTAGTTGGCAAAGTTTCTCTCAGCACCGGATGAGTGGCAAAAAAACATGGGAGAAGAATCGTTGCCTGTTGGCAAAGCCTACACGTGGCCAGTTCGAACCGGGGTTGCTCTGCCCGCGCGAAATCACTAACCACTACTCCCCGATCACGACGCGCCACTGAGCCTCAGTGGTGAGAAGGGCTGGAAGCATTGGTCGGGGCAGAGGAGAGGGAGGAGAAAGAAAAAAAATAACACAGCCCTTTCTCTTCTGCATGCGGCCCGAACACTCTGCCCACGACTACGGCGATCAGGCTTCACAGTGAGGACAAAGCAGGCTGAAAAAAAAGTGGATGGGGGTTTTCAGTGCTGAGCCTGGAGTCCCACATGACTGCACTTTTGCGCTTCGGCCCAGTTGACTGAAAACTTGATGGTTGCTAGCGATCCTGGGTGGCAAAACAGCTTCGGTGAAGTAAGCCTCAATTACCCCCTTAAACTAAAAGCACAATATCTCGGTTAATTCACCAACTTCAATTTGCTTCAATTCACAGATTAAGCCCCTTAAAAATAGGCATTCGCTCTGCGAAGGCAGTATTTGGACATGTCTGCCAGCCAAGCAGGGAATTAGCTCAAATGGTAGAGCGGCTCAAACAGCATGCGAGAGGTTGTGGGATCGATGCCCGCATTCTCAAGCTTGGAGTCCGCTCTTTTAGCTCACTTCCTCCAGAGACAGCCTGCGCAATGGCAGCAAAACCAATCTAAAGCACCTATAAAGCGTTTTTGACTGACTGCCAAAGATTCTTCAGACAGGGTCTAAAACAGAGTCCAGAGGGCTAACCACTACACCTGTAACCCTAGCTAGGGCCGTTTGGGCTCAGAGACAACCAATTTGAAGTAACCCATTTGCTGAATTAACTGGTTCTTATTCTTTGGCATTTTAAAGAGATGTGGGAACTATCCTCACTTTAAGAGGGCTATTTTTAGAAGTTTTGAGTCTTTTCAAAAATGCAGCGTTCTTTTCACGTTTCTTCAAGAACAATCTTGAGTATTAATAAGATGAGAGCATTGTTTAGAAAGATGCTGGCCCTGCAGCAGGAGGCCGCCATCGATAGGACTGCTTACAGCCCAAACAGGCACTTGAACCCTGGACCCTCAGATTAAAATTCTGATGCTCTACCCGACTGAGCTACCGGGCTCAGACCACCAGCACTTGATACTAGTATCAACAAAAGCGCCGATTATTGCAGCCTGCAAAACAGGAAGTGTGAAGAGAGCAAAGACCGTGGAAGATGGGGTGGTGCGCCAGCTTTCGTGAAGTCTAGGCAGGAGTTCGAACCTGCGCGGGGAAACTAATGGATTTCAAATCCATCGCCCTTAACCTCTCGGCCACGACTACACGACCCTGCTGCCCCTCCAGAGTCCGTTGACTGCAGGAAAGAAAGCAGAATAGACCGCCAGCGAGCTTCAGACACAATGTCCAGCTGAAGGGTGAGGTGGCAAATAGGAGTCTGAGGGGCAAAGGCAGGCGAGACCCCCGGATTAGAGCGGGGTTGCTGCAGGCCCACAACGGAATTACAGTACTGACCACTGAAGATGACTTGGCGTGCTACAGTCCAAAGGGATTCAAAAAGTCAGCGACATGTTTATGCAATGCAGCGAGGCGGAGCATAAAAAGCGTGGTCGGCAGGATTAGAACTTGCGTGGGGAGACCCCAATGGATTTCTAGTCCATCGCTTAACCACTCGCCACGACTACTGCAACACCCGAGTAGAGAGGTCCCACTGAAGGGTTTCCATAGCACCCGCCGCGTTTCCAGCCGTGTATAATGCAATCCAAGTGATGTTCCAAGTGCTTGCAGATCTACAAAAGATAGGAGTCGAATAAACACCACAGTCCGAAATGGTGATGCGTAGCAGATTTATAAAGTGAAAGGCTGTTTTGCTTGCCATGCTGCCTCTTTTATACCGTTTTCCTGTTTCACTGTCATGTGATCAGTCCACATGTACACACACGTCCGTGCGTAGAGGAAGAAAATGGCCAAGACCACATGGAAACCTGGTAAGGAAATTCAAAAATACATCAAATCACACTGAGCAGGTTAAAACATGTAACCCTATGTACTACATGCATAGCTGCTGTTCTTACTATGCCAAAATGTGACGACCAATTTTGGAACTAACCCAGTTACTTAATTAACTGGACACTTATTATTTGAGGATTTAAGACAGGTGTAGGGCTATCACTCACTTGAGAAAGAGTTATTTGGAAAGCTGAGTCTTTTGAAAAATGTGCATTCTTCTTAAAAATTTTTAAGAACAATCTTGAGAATAAGATGAATGCAATGTTTAGAAGATGCTGGCCCCTGCAGCCAGGAGGAACAGAAAGCAGTACCAACTAGAGGAGAACTGAGACTCACTCAGTTGACTGCATTGAAACCTCTTTTTCACTAGCAGGCTGGCTCGGGTGTGCCGAGCTACTAGGGATATGGAGGCCGCCATCAATATAGGATTGCCTCACGCCTTGAACAGGGGACTTGAACCCTGGACCCTCAGATTAAAGTCTGATGCTCTACCGAGCTACAAGCTATCGAGCTCCGGCTCAATCTGCCGGCTTGTTACTTGATAGTATATACGTATCCACAAAGCGCCGAGGTGAAGCCTGCAAAAACAGAATTGCGGAAGAAGAGCAAGGCCGTGGAAGGTACAATTATCGGCACCAAATACTACTAAAGTCAAAGAGCAATCGCCATCCGTAGTTAGCAAGGTTCGCACCAGCACCGGATGAGGTGGCAAAAAACATGGAGAAGAGAAGATCGTTTGCCTGTTGGCAAAAGCCTGCCACTGACCGGATTCGAACGGGGTTGCTGCGGCCACAGCGAGTACTAACCACTATCGATCCACGGCTTACGCGCTGAGCCTCAGTGGTGAGAGAAGGCTGAAGCATTGGTCCGGGGCAGAGAGGGAGGAGAAAGAAAAAATAACGCACAGCCCTTTCTCTTCTGCATGCGAGGCAGGAACACTCTGCACCCACGACTCAGGAGATCAGGCTTCACGGTGAGGACAAATCAGGCTGAAAAGTGGATGGGGTTTTCAGTGCTGAGCCTGGAGTCCCCCACATGGCTGCACTTTTACGCTTCTCGGCCCAGTTGACCCGAAAGCTTGATGGTTTGCCTAAGCGATCCTGGGTGGCAAAACAGCTTGGGTAGTAAACCTCAGTACCCTTAAACTAAAGCACAATATCTCGGTTAATTCACCAACCATTTGGCTTCAGTGATTCACAGATTCCAGCCCCCTTAAAAATAGACGTCGCTCTGCGAAGGCAATGTTTGGACATGTCTGTAGCCAAGCAAGGGAATTAGCTCAAATGGTAGAGCGCTCAGCAGCATCACGAGAGTTAGTGTGATCGAGTACCCGCATTCTCCAAGCTTGGGTCCGCTCTTTTAAGCTCACTTCCTACAGAGACCAGCCTGCGCATGGCCGGCGGCAATCTAAGCACCCCTGAAAGCGTTTTTGTGACTGCTGCTGCAAAGATTCTTCATACAGGGTCTAAAACAGAGTCAGAGGGCTATACTACACCATGTAACTAAGCTAAGGCCGTTTGGGCTCAGAGACAACCAATTTGAAGTAACCCATTTGCTGGATTAACTGGTTCTTATTGTTTGGCATTTAAAGAGATGTGGGGGCTATCCTCACTTTAAGAGCTATTTTGTAGTTTTGATTCTTTTCAAAAATGCGGCGTTCTTTTCCACGTTCTTTAAGAACAATCTTGAGTAATAAGATGAGAGCATTGTTTAGAAGATGCTTGGCCTGCAGCAGAGAGCACTCCATCGATAGGACTGCCTTTACGCCCAAACAGGCACCCGAACCCTGGACCCTCAGGTTAAAATTCTGATGCTCTACCCGACTAGGCTACCGGGCTCAGACCACCAACTTGATACTCATTATTAACAAAGGCGCGTTATGCAGCCTGCAAAACAGGAAGTGTGAAGAGAGAGCAAGAAGCGTGGAAGATGCAATTGAGTAGCAACTAAGTAGTCGGCAGGAGTTGAACCTGCCGCGAGAGACCCCAGTAGTTGAAGTCCATCGCGCCTTAACCTCTTAGTACGTTCACACCGACCTCTTTTCCCTCCAGGTCAGGTGGCTGCAGGAAAAGCAGAATAGACCATCAGCGAGCTTCCAGACACAATGTCCAGCAAAGAGATTGAGGTGGCAAATAGAATCTGAGAGGCAAAAGAGCCGAAGCAGAACCAGTTGGAGGCGGGATTTATGCGACCTAGCGCGAAGTACTGACCACTGAAGATGACGGCCATCTGCTGCAGTCCAAGGGATTCAAAAGTCCCATGACTTGTTTATGCAATGCAGCGGGCGGAGCACTTAAAAAAGGCGTGGTCGGCAGGATTCGAACTTTGCGTGGGAGACCCCAGTAGATTTCGAGTCCATCGCCCGTAGTACCCTTTCGGCCCGCGACTACTGCAACATACCCGAGTAGAGGGGTCCCACTGAGGGTTTCCATAGCTTTACGCACATTTCCAGCACGTGTATAATGCAATCCAAGTGATGTTCCAAGTGCTTGAATCTACAAAGATAAGTCGAATAAAACACCACAGTCCAGAAATGGTGATCGCCAGCAGATTTGGCAAGAGTGAGAGGCTGTTTGCTTGCCATGCTGCCTCTTTTATACCATTTTCTCTGTTTCCTGTCATGTGATCCAGTCACATGTACACCTGCGTCAAATGCGTGAAGGAGGAAAATGGCCAAGACCACGCTGAAACCTGGTAAAATTCAAAAAATACATCAAATCACACTGGGCAGGATTTAAAACATGTAACCCTATGTACTACATGTAGCTGCTGTTGCTTACTATGCCAAAATGTAATGACCAATTTGAACTAACCCAGTTACTTAATTAACTGGTTCTTATTATTTAGGATTTAAGACAGGTGTGGAGGCTATCCTCACTTGAAAAGAGTTATTTGAAGAAAGCTGTGAGTCTTTTTGAAAAATGTGCATTCTTCTTAAAAATTTTTTTTAAGAACAATCTTGAGAATAAGATGAAAGCAATGTTTTAATGAAGATGCTGGCCCATGCGCTTGGGAGGAACAGCAGTACCAACTGAGAAGGTGAGACTCACTCAGTTGGCTTCGCGAAACACTCTTTCCCAACGATTATGACTGGTGTGCGAGACCAGGGATATGAGGCCGCCATCAGCCGGATTGCCTGCGGCGCCCGAACAGGAGACTTGAACCCTGGACCACTCAGATTAGAAAGTCTGATGCTCTACCGACTGAGCTATCCAGGCTCCGGCTTAATCTACCCGGCTTATTACTTGTTAGTATATAACGTATCCACAAAAGCGCCAGTGAAACCTGCAAAAAGCGGGAATTGCGGAAGAGAAGGCAAAGACCGTGGAAAATTACAGTGCTCGGCTTTTTTAAATACTAAAGTCAAAGGAGCAATGCGCCCATCCGTGATTGTAAAGTTCGCACCAGCACGGATGGAGTGGCAAAAAAAAACATCAGGAGAGAAGATTGTTGCCTGTTGGCAAAAGCCTGCCGTGACCAGTTCGAACAGCGGGAGTTACTGCGAAACCCTGCGCATGAGTACTAACCCACTATGCGATCCACGGCACGCCCACTGGAGGCCTCAGTGGTGAGAAGGGCTGGAAAGCACGTGGTCCAGGCAGAGAGGAGGAAGAAAGAAAAAATAACCACAGCCCTTTCTCTTCTGCCATGACGAACACTTGCTCTACCACGACTATGAGATCAGGCTTCACATTGAGGAGACAAAGCAGGCTGAAAAAGTGGATGAGGCATGGCGGCAACCAATCTAAGCACCCCTGAAAGCGTTTTTGACTATTTCACTGCCAAAAGATTCTTCATACAGAGTCCTAAAACCAAGTCCAGAGGCTACTCCACTACACCATGTAACCCTAGCGCTAGGAGGCGTTTTAATCAGAGACAACCAATTTGAAGTAACCCATTTGCTGAATTAACTGGTTCTTATTCATTTGGCATTTAAGAGGAGATGTGGGCTATCCTCACTTTAAGAGAGCTATTTTGTAAGTTTGAGTCTTTTCAAAAATGCGGCGTTCTTTTCACGTTTCTTTAAGAACAATCTTGAGTAATAAGATTAGGAGGCATTGTTTTAGAAGATGCTGAAGCCTGCACAGCAGGAGGCGCCATTGATAGGACTGCCTTCAGCCCCAGCAGGCACTTGGGCCACAGACCCTCCAGATTAAAAAGTCTGATGCTCCTACCGACAGCCCCTGAGCTTCTGCGGGCTCAGACCACCAACTTGATACTCGTATCAACAGCGCCCGTTATGCAGCCTGCAAAACAGGAATTATGGAAGAGAAGCAAAGACCGTGGAAGATGCGGGTGGTCGCAACTTCGTGATCGGCAGGGTCGAACCTGCAGAGAGAACCCCAATGGATTTCAAGTCCATCGCCTTAACTTCACAAGCCGCAGGCTTCACCGACCCTGCTGCCCTCCAGATCCGTTGACTGCAGGAAGAAAGCAGAATATGACCGCCCGCGAGCTTCCAGACTGTCTGTCCAGCTGAAGGGTGAGGTGGCAAATAGAGTCTGAGGGCAAAGGCAGGCCAGAGACCGGATTAGAGCGGGGTTACTGCTGGCCATAACGCATGAAGTACTGACCACTGAGATATGCCAGCGTGCTACAGTCAAGGGATTCAAAAAGTCCACTTGACATTTTATGTGATACAGCGGGGCAGAGCATAAAGCGTGAGTAGACGGGATTCGAACCTGCGTGAGGAGACTGGCAATGGATTTCTAGTCCCATCGCCTTAACCCTTTCGGCCCGACTACTGCAACACTGAGTGAGAGGGGTCACGCAGAGGAGTTTCCACATGGCACCGCCGCGTTCCAGCCGTGTATAATGCAATCCAAGTGATGTCCAAGTGCTTGAATCTACAAAAGATAAGTCGAATAAAACACCACAGTCCAGAAATGGTGATCGCCAGCAGATTTGTAAAGTAGAAAGGCTGTTTACAGCTGCCATGCTGCCTCTTTTATACCGTTTTCCTGTTTCCTGTCCATGTGATCAGTCTGCATGTACACACGTCCAAATGCGTAAGAGGAAGAAAATGGCCAAGACCACACTGGAAACCTGTTAAAATTCAAAAATACATCCAAATCACACTGAGCAGGTTAAAACATACTTAACCCTATATGTACACACATGTAGCTGCTGTTCTTACTATGCAAAATGCGGCAGCCAATTTGGACTAGCAGTTACTTAATTAACTGGTTCTTATTATTTGGGATTTAAGACAGGTGTGGGGCTATCCTCACTTGAAAGGATTATTTGGGAAAGCTGTGAGTCTTTTGAAAAATGTGCATTCTTCTAAAAAATTTTTTTAGAACAATCTTGAGAATAAGATGAAAGCAATGTTTAGAATCTGCTTGCCCTGCAGCAGGAGGAACAGCGGTACCAACTGGGAGAACTGGGGCTGCTCAGTTGGCTTCATGAGCACTCTTTCCCAGCCGAGGCTGGCTCAGGTGTGCGAGCTAGGAGATATGGAAATGACCGCCATCAATAGGATTGCCCTCGCGCCCGGAACAGGGGACTTGAACCCTGGACCCTCAGTTAAAAAGTCTGATGCTCCTGCCGACTGAGCTATCCGGAGCTCCGAGCTAAATTTGCGGTATTACTATCATTAGTATACTCGCGGCGTATCCACAAAAGCGCCCGAGTGGGAAGCCTGCAAAAGCGGAGGTGCGGAAGAAACGAGAGACCGTGGAAGGAGTACAATTATCGGCACCAAATCACTAAAGTCAAAGGAGCAATGCGCCATCCGTAGTTGTGGAATTGCAGCACCAGCTTTTTTGGATGAGGGTAGCAAAAAACACATGAGAGAAGATGTCGTTGCCTGTTAGCAAAGCAAGCCTGCCCGTGTCAGTTGAGGCCGGGGTTGCTGCGGCCACAACGCCAGAGTACCTGCTGCACTATCACGATCACGGTACGCCACTGAGCCTCAGCGGTGAGGAGAAGGGCTGGAAGCATTAGTCCCGGGAGGCAGAGAGGGAGGAGAAAGAAAAAAATAACACAGCGCTTTTCCTCTTGCTGCGTACGAGCGGAACACTCTGCCGACTCACGGAGATCCAGGCTTCACATTGCAGCGAGGACAAAGCAGTGCTGAAAAGTGGATGGGGGTTTTTCAGTCCTGCTGAGCCTGGAGTCCACATGACTGCACTTTGGCGCTTCTCGGCCAGTTGACCGAAAACTTGATGGTTGCTAGCGATCCTAGGTAGCAAAACAGCTTGATAAGTAAGCCTCAGTGCCCAGCAAACTAAAGCACAATATCTCCGGTTAATTCACCAACTTCATTTGTGTCCAATTCACGAATTCAAGCCCATAAAAATAGAGCGTCGCTCTGCGACGAAAACGTATTTGAACATATCTAGCCCAGCTAAACAAGGAGATTAAGCTCAAATGGTGAGGCGCTAAAGCAGCATGCTGCAGAGGTAAAGTGGAATCGATGCCCGCATTCCCTCCCAAGCTTGAGTCCGCTCTTTTTAAGCTCACTTCCCTACAGAGACAGCCTAACGCATGACAGCAACCAATCCTAAGCACCACCTGAAAGCGTTTTTGACTGACTGCTGTAAAGATTCTTCAGACAGGGGTCTAAAAACAGAGTCAGAAGAATAATCACTACATAATATAACCCTAGCTAGGAGCCGTTTGGGGGCTCAGAGACAACCCAATTTGAAGTAACCCATTTGCTGAATTAACTGGATTCTTATTCTTTTGGCATTTAAGAGAGATGTAGGCTATCACCTCACTTTAAAGAGCTATTTTATGAGTTTTGAAGTCTTTTCAAAAATCAAGCGTTCTTTCCACGTTTCTTTAAGAACAATCTTGAGTAATAAGATGAGAGCATTGTTTAGAAGATGCTGGCCCCTGCAGCAGGAGGCCGCCATCCATAGGACTGCCTTTCGCCCAAACAGACACACTTGAACCTGGACCCTCATATTAAAAATCTGATGCTCTACCGACTGAGCTACCCGGGCTCAGACCACCAACTTGATACTCGTATCAACAAAAGCGCCGTTATTGCAGCCTGCAAAACAGCAATTGTGGAAGAGAGCAAAGACAAGTGGAAGATACAATTGAAATTACGCAACTAAGTAGTCGAAGCGGGGTCCGAACCTGCGCTGAGAGAGACCCCAGTGGATTTCAAGTCCATCGCCTTAACCTCTCGACCCACGACTACCACGACCTGCTGCCCTCCAGGTCCAGTTGACTGCAGGAAGAAAGCAGAATAGACACGCCAGCGAGCTTCAGACACAATGTCCAGCTGAAGGAGTGAGTGGCAAATAGAAGATCTGAGGGCCAAAGAGCCAGTGAGACCCCAGTTAGGCGCAGGGTTGCTGCGGCCACAGCGCGGGAGTACGAAGCCACTGAGAGATGGCCGATGCTACAGTCAAAGGGATTCAAAAAAGTCCAGCGACTTGTTTATGCAATGCTGTGCGGAGCATAAAGCGTGAAGTCGAAGCGGTCGAACTTGGCGTGGGAGACCCCAATGGAGTTCTAGTCCATGCTTGCTTAACCTCTCACGACCCACGACTACTGCAACACAGAGTGAGAGAGAGTCCCACTGAGAGGAGTTTCCATAGCACACGCCGCGTTTCCAGCACGTGTATAATGCAATCCAAGTGATGTTCCAAGTGCTTGAATCTACAAAGATAAGTCGAATAAAACACCACAGTCAGAAATGGTGATACGCCAGCAGATTTGTAAAGTGAAGGCTGTTTGCAACCCGCCATGCTGCCTCTTTTATCTTAAATTTTCCTGTTTCCTGTCATGTGATCAGTCACATGTACCACGTCAAATGCGTAAGAGAGGAAGAAAATGGCCAAGACCACATGGAGAAACCTGGTAAAATTCAAAAATACACATCAAATCACACTGAGCAGGTTCAAACCATAACCCTATGTACTACATGCATGTGCTGTTCTTCACTATGCCAAAATGTGACATTGAATTTGAACTTCTTGAGTTAGCAATGCTTTGGTTCTTATTATTTAGGATTTAAGACAGGTGTAGGGCTATCCTCCCATGAAGAAGAGGATTATTTTGAAGCTGTGAGTCTTTTTGAAAAAAGTTTAGAAGTTAAAATTTTTAAGAACAATCTTGTGAGAATAAGATGAAAGCAATGTTTAGAAGATGCTGGCCCCTGCCTGTGGAGGAAGAGCAGTACCAACTAGGAGAACCAGAGACTCACTCCAGTTGACTTCATGGAAGCACTCTTTCCCAGCAGGCTGACTCGGGTGTACGAAAGCTAGGGGATATGGAGACGCCATCAATAGGGATTGCCTCCTTTGAACAGGACTTGAACCCTGGACCCTCAGATTAAAAGTCTGATGCTACTCTACCGACTAGGCTATCCAGGCTCCGGCGGCTCAATCTGCCGGCTTATTTACTTCTGTAGTATATAGCATTATCCACAAAGCGCTTGGTGAAGCCTGCAAAAGCGCGGAGTGGAAGAGAGGCAAAAAAAGACCGTGGAAGGAGTACAGTTATACGGCACCAAATACTAAATCAATCAATCAATCAATCAATCATTTTTATTTATATGGCGCTTTTTAACAACACAGGATTGCATCAAAGCACTGTACAGTATAATAACGAGGATATATAGTAGCGAGAGTGACCAATTTCTTATTAAATGCAGACGGTCTCTGTAGTCAATTCAGCGATAGTCACTAGAAGTTAAGTATCCCCAACCAAGCAAGCCAGAAGCCACGACAGCGGCAAGGAAACAAACCCCATGCATATAGAATGGAGAAAAAAAAAAAACCTTAGGAGAAACCAGACTCGGTTGGGGGTCAGTTCTCCTCTGACGGGCGCCCAACACTTAACCTCGAGTTCAATTTTAAGCGCCAGCTGTATCAGATGGTATAAATGACTTGAGTGTGTGGCGTGTGTGTGTGGCCATCAGGATCTGGTGATGATCTGTCGCCCGGGCGCATCTAGGTTTTCTGATATCGAAGTAGACGCAATCTCCGGTGCTGATCCACCACTTCAGTCTGGATACAAACTGTGAAAACAGATTGAGAAAGAAACAGGATAATATTAGCGTAGATGCCATTCTTTTACGATGTCACAAGTACGCCGTATTTTTAGAAGTAAATGTTCGGTTCCAGCAAATCTAAGTAATCACAGCCTAAAATCCTTTATGGATTTGAATAATAAAAGTGTGTTAGTGTATTTATGTAGGCCCTAGGAAGATTAAAAGATGTATGCTTTAATCTATGAATTTAAGAAACTGGCAGAAGTGTGTACAACCCGAACAGGAGATTAGGAGATTGTTCAGGAAGTTTAGGTTCTAGGTAGGAAAGAGATCTGCACCCGCGGTTGAATTTGATATTCTAGAGTATTATCAAATGGCAGAGTTTTGAAAACGTAAGCGGACGTGCAGGACTATAATGTGATAAGAGATCGCTCAAGTATTGAAGAGGCTAAACCATTCAGGAGCTTTATAGAGTAGTCGATAAGATTTTTAAAATCTATCACGATGTTTGATAGGGAGCCAGTGCAGTGTTGACAGAACCGGGCTAATGTGATCATACTTCCCTAGATTCTAGTAAGGAATCAACCTGCTGCGTTTTGGACTAGCTGAATTTTATTTTATTAAAAGCGTGCAGAACAACCGCACCCAATAAAGCATTTACAATAATCTAACCTTGAGAGTCATAAACGCATAGAATTTTATGTTCTGCATTAGAGGTTGAAAGCATAGGTCGTGAATTTAGATATATTTTAAGATGGAAAAGCGCATGTTTTACAGATGCTAGAAACATGATTTTTGAAGGAAAGATTGCTGTCAAGCAGCACACCTAGGTTTTCTAACGCAGTGATGAAGAAATTAACAGAGCAGCCATCAAGTGATAGGCTGTATTCTAGATTATTATGTGTGAGGTTTTAGGTCAATTATTACCGCTCTGTTTTCAAAATTTAACATTAAGAAGTTACTCATCATCCAGCTTTTATATCG
>NC_056702.1:25914165-25920120 GCF_018831695.1 Puntigrus tetrazona | reverse complement strand
AGATGCAGAACCCTGCCAACCCCAGCACCTCCTTATCCAGAACTAATATACCTCTGAATCATCTCCTAAGACCTCTCTTGAAGCTTCACTTGATTTGATTCTCCAAGCCATTTCACCCAGAACATGGCAATTTTGCTACTTTAAAGCATTCCTTTCCACCTATAACTTGCCTTCTCCTGTTGTCTATCACTTAATTAATTTCTTACCTTAATATCACAAAAAAAACTCCAAGTCAGCTCCATCAATGAATATCTAAGCGGAATCCAATTTTTCCATAAACTCATATACGGTTCAGCCCCAATTCAAATCACCAATGCCCATACTTCTCTCTTTTTTTTTATCAAAGTCCATTTAAGCAGCCCTTCCCACTCATACAGACACTAGGCAACTCATTACTCTCTTGAGAGGAGATTAATCTCATTCAATTTACACTGCCCGCTCGATGCTATGTTCATTTTAGCATTTTTTTGGCTTCCTTATGTGACCGATCGTATTGGATAAGTGATGGTGACTGACATTTGTAACAGCCAATCAGCAGTAAGTGTGACCTATTTTAGAGCAGGTTGGCTTTGTTGGGTCATGCGTCACCTCCGGCCCCGCCTTTTTGGTTTTTTGTTATGTTGACTTGTTTCAGGTATGTGTTAGCAGTTAGCTCTTTGTTTGTCTCTTTCATAATGTTGTGGACTAATTGTTTGTTATTTCATTCTAGCCTGTCTTTTCCTTTGTTTTCTGTCGATGGCCATGAGTTTAATGACTGCTGTTTATTCAGGTAAGCGCTTAATACTGTTAATGGGTTGGCATGGACGGAGCGCGCAGTTTGAATAATAGGCAGTTCCCTGTACCCTAGCTTGTTATTGGTATTACTGAGGATGCCGACTCCCAATTTGTGAATGCGTGCGAGCATACTTTTTCCGGTTTGGTAAGTTTCTATTATGTGGTGGTTAAAGGGGAATATTAGTGTGTGATTTGCAAGCGGTAATGGTGTTAAATGCCCATATCTTTTTGTAGGATTCTCCCTTTCGTCCTGGGCGATTAAATACGCCGTTCCTGACGTTTTTTTCCTGTCGCGCCGTGAACTTTCGGTTACTCGGAAGTCTTAGTTGATACGGAGATCTATTATCTGCTACCCGCTACCTGCTTCCCGCTATCTGCTACCCGCTACCTGCTATCTACTACTGATCCCTGTGATTTGTGTTACTGGTTTCTGTTTTGTTTAAAGTGGTTCTGCTTGAGGGCATCTATTTGATTATGGAGTAGCCGGTGCCCTGTGTGGATTTTGCTCCTCCATTGTAAGCTGGGGAACAATAGTCTGTTAGAGGGGGAAAGAAATGAAGCTGGGGAACAATAGTCTGTTAGAGGGGGAAGAAATGGAAGGCGAGGGAAGAAGGGGGAGAAGGGGGGAAGAAAAAGAGAAAAAGGCGAAAAAAGAGGAAAATGAGGAGGAAAGTGGCTCTAATCCTTTTATGCGCGCATAAAGCAATGTTTTTGTAAGTGTTTGTTTGCAATAAATTGCTTTTAAAAACGTTTTCCTGTTGTTTTATTCATTTGTGAGGAGAACGGTTGATCACGAGGTACCTGGTTCGAATCCCGCTGCTGCCAGGAATAAAAGTCGTTACTTAATGCTACAATTATTTCTGAAATTGCCAAAAACCTTGTATTAATTTTATGTTGCTGATTGTCAATATTCTCTTCAGTTCAGTTTTTCACTTTTAGTTTAAATTACACTTCTACTGCAGCTATTTTCTAAATAAAATAGTATAAATAGTCAGTTTATTTCTGAAACAATCCTAAAATTTCTCTGAATTTTTAAAAATGTCTATAACCTTTGAATGAAAATGTAGAAAAGTAAAACATATGGAAAAGAGAGTTATGTAATCAGGACCTTTTATTATTTTTCAATTAGTCATAGCCAATTATTCATTGCAAAAACAACAGAAAGAACAGAACAATACACATGAACAAACCTTAAAAATATCCACGACACTTGTGCATTCAAAACAAAACTATACACATAAATAAACATCTTACATAAATAAAAAGTTTGAATTTCTCTTCGGTAAAAAAATTTAAATAAAACTATACACATAAATAAAACCTTCTTTTAAGTTTCTTTTTTTTTATTTAGTTTTTTTAATATTGTCCAACCACTGCTCCTTTGGTAGTGTCTCTACAGAGAGGGCAGTATATAATGCTCTTGTATTGGCTGTGCCCAGTCTCCACTGTCCTAAACTGCCCACATTTTTACACGCATTGTGCTCTACTCTGCGGGTCAGTTTTCTAACTGGAGCACGAGCTGGAGCAGGAGGCCCTGTTAGTCCCTGCGTGGCCAATGGAGCCAGCATCACCAGCTGAGCACCTGGGAGTGGAGCAGGTAAAAGTCGCCGAGGGATTTGAGGTATCTCCGCTGCAGCGATGTTCCTCTTCCTCTTCACACGTGCCTGGCCCACAGTGCTACTGGGCAGGTGGTATTGGTGAGATGGTCCTGCTTGGGGGGGCAGAGATGGGGCGCACATTGGCAGAGGGTAGAGGGTCGGCTGCCACAGACAAAGCGGCTAGGCAGTTGCAGCCCCTGCATCAAAACTGCGCTGTCCTGCCTTTTCACCCTCTTGTTGTGCCACTGAACCAGTGTGGTGTGGCTCACATTCACCAGCTGCAAGGTGGTCTGCTGCATAACGGCGGCATTGGTCAGAATACGCTGCCTGATTTTTTTATAGTCCTCCAAGATGAGGTCCCACCTCGACACTGTGCCAACCCCTTCTTCTTTGGGCTTTTGTGAATGGCACAGAGCTTGACAAAAATGGTCTTGATGAGGCGACAGCAATCTGGCCACTGGGCAAGAGGGGCAGTGGTGGTGAGTGCATGCCTCTTTACACTTTCCACCCCTGGAGTGAACTCCTGCCTCTTCTTGGGGATCTGAACCTCCCGTGTCCAGCTTGCTCTGGTGTCTGGCAGCAAACACCACCCTCTGCTTATCATAGTCCAGCAGGTTCTGCCAAAGAGCAACTATGTTGCTCACCTAAGCAGATAGGGCATATTACACATAGCAAATGAGAAAACAAAACACGTGCAAGTGTTGACATATGGCAGGTCAATGGGGAAATAAGGAAACTTGAATGTTCCTGACCTGCTGGTTGGTGAGGATCAGCGATGACTGATTCTTAAGCTCCACCAGATACTCCGCCAGGCTGTCCACTCTGTCCATGCCTGGCACACCAGCACTATCTAAAGCCTGAGGAAAAAAGACAGAAACGAGCAATATTATGACAGTTAAGTTTATACAGTTACGTTGGACAAAAAACAAATACATATATACACATTTCTAGATGTGATTTTGTTGACAAGCATCAAGTTCAGATAGTATAAAGAAGCTTCAGATCATCTTAAACTCTTTGTTTAACTTTTCCTAGCATAACAGTTCATAATCTATATTTGATATTTGTAATACAAATGTTAAAATGTTTTGTACTTTAACTAATTATAATAAATATTTAACAAATAAAACTATTTTATTGGCAAAACATAAATGTAATGATTTCCTGATAGAACAGAATAGAATAGAGTGTAAGAAAATATTAGGGAATACCCGTATGTTGGTAGAAAGGTTTCATTTATATATAATGTCATAAGCAATCCAAATCAGTCTGAGTGCACATATAACAAGGTATTTACATACCACAGATTCTGATGCACCTGGCATGGAGGAGGCAGCAGGCTGAATAAATGAAGCCGCAGCCAAGGTGGAGAGGCAGCTGGCTGGACGTTGGAGGAGGCAGCTGGCTGGACGGTGGAGGAGGCAGCTGGCTGGACGGTGGAGGCAGAAGCCAAGGTGGAGGCGGCAGCTGGCTGGGCGTTGGAGGAGGCAGCTGGCTGGACGGTGGAGGAGGCAGCTGGCTGGACGGTGGAGGCAGAAGCAAGGTGGAGGCGGCAGCTGGCTGGACGTTGGAGGAGGCAGCTGGCTGGGCGGTGGAGGCAGAAGCCAAGGTGGAGGCGGCAGCTGGCTGGACGTTGGAGGAGGCAGCTGGCTGGACGGTGGAGGCAGAAGCCAAGGTGGAGGCGGCAGCTGGCTGGACGTTGGAGGAGGCAGCTGGCTGGACGGTGGAGGCAGAAGCCAAGGTGGAGGCGGCAGCTGGCTGGACGGTGGACGCAGAAGCAGGCTGGACGGTGGAGGAGGCAGCTGGCTGGACGATGGAGGAGGCAGCTGGCTGGACGGTGGACGCAGAAGCCATGGTGGAGGAGGCAGCTGGCAAAAAATGGGGGGAGACAGAGAAGCTTGGGTCATTGGTAAGACTTGACTGAGTAATGTCATCTATTTGTACTTCCCCGAAGCCCTCGTCCTCTTCGTCCACGCCTTCATCCACATCCTCCAACAGGTTTTCTGTTTCCTCTGAGTCAGGATCCACTACTAGGGGCTGTCCAGTCTGACTGAGCAGGTAGTCAACACCAAGCAGCTCCCCTTTAAAAAAATAAAAAAAAAAATAAAAAGGACACACACATACAGGAGAGGTCAAAATTTTGAACACATTACTATTTTTTATGTTTTTGAAAGATGTTTTACATGGTCAGGTTCAGCAATGAGAATAATAAAAGCAAAGACTCAGAACAGTGAAAACCCACAAACCAAAAGTATTATGCAACCAGACAAGTGGATGACATACCAGTGTATTCAGCAGGTGGCTGGAAAGATGGCACAAAAGGCCGACCGAACACCTTCAGGCTGTTGGTGTTGACACAGTGGGTCATTTCCCCGGCGTACGTGAGAAGGGACGCTGGCTTGCTGGTCACTGATGCAGCTGCCCGGTCCTGATTCCACCTGTTCAGGCCTTCCAGCAGGTAGAGCTGAAAATTCAGCGCATTTGCACTGGTTCCTAGAAGAGGAAAAAAATCATACACATAAAAATTACAAGCCTTTCGATATGAATAACAGAACTTGAAAATAATTAAAACTTTACACATGTGAGAGACACCGACCTGGAATGAACCTGTTTAAGTGGCAGTGGAAGGACTCAAGGGACGTTGACCCTCTGGCACAACGATACCTGGTCAGGATGACCCCCGCCTTTGTGGTGGTGCCTATCTCTGTGTACAGAGGCACACCCGGCACGTCCTGAATGCACCTGACATGCCGTTTCTGCACACGCCAGATGTGCTCCATGCGCACCTCATCTAGAAGTGGCACACCCATAAGGTCCCTACCGTTTGCACCCCCCAGGTCCTGCAGCAGCCTCTCCATGAGGCGTATGGTGGCCTCTTCACCTCGTGTCCTCCTGCGGCAGTAAAGGCTCAGCTCCTTTTTACTGATGCTTCTGTCCACCAGGATGTCAGTAATAGCTGGCAAACCTTCCGCCATCATCTGTTTCCTCTTTGCCTGCCGCAACAGACTGAGGTCTCCAGCGTCCCACTCAAAAATGCAGGCTGACAGGCATCCCATGAAGGTGGGATAGAGGGGATGGGCATCGGTGGTGCAGCCCACGGCCAGCCTCCTCATAAAGTGCCAGATGTCCAGCCGTATGTGAAGGTCTGGCCACTCCCCAAACCTGGTCTGCAGCTTGCTTGTCGCTCCATCACTCACGCAGCAGCCACAGTCCACATAAAGCAGCACTGGTGGTGGAATGGCAGCCTTGCGGTAGCGCTCCATTACACCAGCCACCATTCTGCTCAGTCCTGGCCCCTCTTGCACTGACAGCACACTGGTCACTATCTGGCCAACCTCATTTCCAATGGAGGTTACCCAGAGTGCTGTCCCCCGTCCATGGCCGGCCAGCTTCTTTGTGATCTGAAATTTACAAATGTAACAAGACTTTTATGATGTGACAACAATGAACAATAATAACAATAATGTCTTTCTGATGGTATATATTTATATAAAGGAACACTACAGAATGGAATTTTTTTACGTTACCTTTTTGTGGAATCCATCTTTAAGATGTTGCCAAAGATGGATGTGATGCTGGCTTT
>NC_056702.1:25906665-25909165 GCF_018831695.1 Puntigrus tetrazona | reverse complement strand
CAAAGCAGGCTGAAAAGTGGATGGGGCATGGCGGCAACCAATCTAAGCACCCCCTGAAAGCGTTTTTTGACTGACTGCTGCCAAAAGATTCTTCATACAGGGTCTAAAACAGAGTCCAGAGGGCTAACCACTACACCATGTAACCCTAGCTAGGGCAAGCTGGCTCAGAGACAACCAATTTGAAGTAACCCATTTGCTGAATTAACTGGTTCTTATTCATTGGCATTTAAGAGAGATGTGGGGCTATCCTCACTTTAAAGAGCTATTTTGTAAGTTTTGAGTCTTTTCAAAAATGTGCGTTCTTTTCACGTTTCTTTAAGAACAATCTTGAGTAATAAGATGAGAGCATTGTTTAGAAGATGCTGGCCCTGCAGCAGGAGGCCGCCATTGATAAGACTGCCTTTCGCCCAAACAGGCACTTGAACCCTGGACCCTCAGATTAAAAGTCTGATGCTCTACCGACTGAGCTACCTGGGCTCAGACCACCAACTTGATACTCGTATCAACAAAGCGCCGTTGTGCAGCCTGCAAAACAGGAATTGTGGAAGAGAGAGCAAAGACCGTGGAAGATGCAATTGGTCGCAACTCGTAGTCGGCAGGGTTCGAACCTGCGCGGGGAGACCCCAATGGATTTCAAGTCCATCGCCTTAACCTCTCGGCCACGACTACACCGACCTGCTGCCCTCCAGGTCCGTTGACTGCAGGAAGAAAGCAGAATAGACCGCCAGCGAGCTTCAGACACAATGTCCAGCTGAAGGGTGAGGTGGCAAATAGGAGTCTGAGGGCAAAAGACGGCGAGACCCGGATTGGAAGCGGGGTTGCTGCGGCCACAACGCAGGGTACTGACCACTGAAGATGACGGCGTGCTACAGTCCAAGGGATTCAAAAAAGTCCCGCGACTTGTTTATGCAATGCAGCGGGCGGAACGCAAAGCGTGAGTCGGCAGGATTCGAACCTGCGCGGGGAGACCCCAATGGATTTCTAGTCCATCGCCTTAACCTCTCGGCCACGACTACTGCAACACAGAGTAGAGGGGTCCCACTGGGGTTTCCATAGCACCGCACGTTTCCAGCCGTGTATAATGCAATCCAAGTGATGTTCCAAGTGCTTGAATCTACAAAGATAAGTCCGAATAAAACACCACAGTCCAGAAATGGTGATCGCCAGCAGATTTGTAAAGTGAAAGGCTGTTTGCTTGCCATGCTGCCTCTTTTATACCGTTTTTTCCTGTTTCCTGTCATGTGATCAGTCACATGTACACACGTCCAAATGCGTAGGGGAAGAAAATGGCCAAGACCACATGGAAACCTGGTAAAATTCAAAAATACATCAAATCACACTGAGCAGGTTAAAACATGTAACCCTATGTACTACATGTAGCTGCTGTTCTTACTATGCCAAAATGTGACGACCAATTTGAACTAACCCAGTTACTTAATTAACTGGTTCTTATTATTTGGGATTTAAGACAGGTGTGGGGCTATCCTCACTTGAAAGAGTTTTTTGGAAAGCTGTGAGTCTTTTGAAAAATGTGCAGTCTTCTTAAAAAATTTTTTAAGAACAATCTTGAGGAATAAGATGAAAGCAATGTTTAGAAGATGCTTGCCCTGCAGCAGGAGGAACAGCGGTACCAACTAGGAGAACTGAGACTCACTCAGTTGACTTCATGAGCACTCTTTCCCAACGAGCTGACTCGGGTGTGCCGAGCTAGGGATATGGAGGCCGCCATCAGTAGGATTGCCTCGCGCCCGAACAGGGACTTGAACCCTGGACCCTCAGATTAAAAGTCTGATGCTCTACCGACTGAGCTACCCGGGCTCAGACCACCAACTTGATACTCGTATCAACAAAGCGCCGTTGTTCAACCTGCAAAACAGGAATTGTGGAAAGAGAGGAAAGACCGTGGAAGATGCAATTGGTCGCAACTCGTAGTCGGCAGGGTTCGAACCTGCGCGGGGAGACACCAATGGATTTCAAGTCCATCGCCTTAACCTCTCGGCCACGACTACACCGACCTGCTGCCCTCCAGGTCCGTTGACTGCAGGAAGAAAGCAGAATAGACCGCCAACGAGCTTCAGGCACAATGTCCAGCTGAAGGGTGAGGTGGCAAATAGGAGTCTGAGGGCAAAAGACGGCGAGACCCGGATTGGAAGCGGGGTTGCTGCGGCCACAACGCAGGGTACTGACCACTGAAGATGACGGCGTGCTACAGTCCAAGGGATTCAAAAAAGTCCCGCGACTTGTTTCTTTTGAAAAATGTGCATTCTTCTTAAAAATTTTTTTAAGAACAATCTTGAGAATAAGATGAAAGCAATGTTTAGAAGATGCTTGCCCTGCAGCAGGAGGAACAGCGGTACCAACTAGGAGAACTGAGACTCACTCAGTTGACTTCATGAGCACTCTTTCCCAACGAGCTGACTCGGGTGTGCCGAGCTAGGGATATGGAGGCCGCCATCAATAGGATTGCCTCGCGCCCAAACAGGGACTTGAACCCTGGACC